>NW_009604232.1:22727-131133 GCF_000690535.1 Cariama cristata | reverse complement strand
CGGGAGTGGGGGCTGAGGGGCAGTGGCAGAACCTGTGGTGATGGTGTCTTCCCCTTGGGCCTGACCTGGCGGGCAGGCGGCCTCTCTTCTAGCGGGCCCTCGTGTTCTGCCGGCCTGGCCCGGGCTGGGAGGGGGGAACAGCTCTCAGCCTCTTCCTCCTGCACACCGCCGTGGGGCCCACGGCTGGGGTGTGGGCTGCGTGGCGCTTCTCCAGTCGCCTCTGGGAAAAAGCGTTAGCGAGTCGAATTTTTGTTGCCTAGGTGCCTTTACTGACCGCTCGAGTGCAAGTCCGGCTCTGCAGGCGGCTGCCTCAAACTTGCCCGAATGCCGCTTAAGACGCTTGCCATAAGAAAGTAGCTTTCTGCTCACTTCCAAGAAAATCACTAGTTGTGTAGAATGAAGTTGGTTGTAAGTTAAGTGCATCGCTGGTGTTAATACGTTTTGGGCTCGTACGAATGTAGGGCAGTGTGAGTTGGAAGATGACTGTTGGTCTTTGCCCTGCTCATACAATATTTTCTGTAGAGGCATTGTGGTTTGCTGCAAAACCTCAGGGCTACAGTATGTGTGTGCAAGGTTATAGAGTGATACATGCTTCCAAATTTAAAGTAAAGGGAAATACTGCCCAGATAAGGCTTAAATTGTTAGGGGAATAACTTTCCAGAGGTGATGACTCTGCATGTTCTTACCTATCCAGACAAAATGTGTGAAGCTTCTGGCTAGGTAAAATCCAAGCAAAGCATGTAATAAAAATCTGATAGTTAAAATAAGGTTGCCTGTCTTTTAACGGGATGAATGTAGGATGGCACTTTTTTGAATGGTTCTTTGTAAAAGTTTCCAGTTTTCCTGCCTGACAGTAGAGACTATGCAATACAGTATTACAGAAGGTTTCAGCTGCATAAAGAAATGCAGATATCTTATAAATAAAGCCTTATCACCTATGTTAAACTTTCAGTTTTTTTTTTTTTAATAGTAAAAATTTGCTTAAGTCTTGCAGCTTTCTACTAGTAGCTTACTGATCTGGTTTTGGACAAGAGGGGAAAAAATCATCGGTTCTCCATGTAGTTAAAAGACAAACTATGTAACTGACCACTGTCATGTTTCCAGGGTTTCAACTATTGTTTCAGTTGGTTATAGTCTGGAGAATTCTTGTTTCTGGCTCTGCTTGAAATATTTAGTACTACAAGATGTAATGCATGCTGAAAAGCATATATTTACTACACATGTAACACTAAATTATAGCACTGTTTTAAATATGGTTGCAGTATTTGATTTGTCCATTTCTGTTTTAAATAGAAATATGGAAAATTTGGCAACTAGAGTGCTGCTATTCAGAGCAATTGTCTCATTATGTTTGGCAAAATGGAGAGGAACAATTTGAAATTAAAGTCACTGTTCTGGTTGTGCTCAGTTTGGTTAGTCATTTAATGTTAGCATCTTTGCTAGGACTCCAAGAACATTACAATGTCCCAATGAAAAGGAAAAGAAGGTGTTCCTTATGAAAACAGAACCGTTGTTGCTTGAATATGATTGGTAGATAACTGATTCTCAGAATTTTTGATGTTAAAGTGAGAAATTCTCACTTTTTACTGACATGGTATATCTATAAAACTGCCCATCTTGCACTGTGTAATGCTTTACTTAGAGCATTTCCACTTTGTTTTTCAAACAAACTTACTGTTTTAAATATTCGTTTCAAAGTAATTCTTGACATCTACTGTTTTTCTAGGTTGATCAACTCCAAAATGTTGTCTCAGTGTCTGCACCAAGTTTACAAATGTTTGTTTCTGAGCAACTTAAAACTGAATTCATTAAATGTGGCTACTTTGACCAGAAGGATCCATTCTTCAGCAAAAAAGCCCTCTGACTGTGAGTTAAAGGAGCAAACCATCCAGAAACGTGAAACTGAAGAGTTGTTGCCTCAAAGTACAGAAAACAATGATTTTGGAAGATTACACATACCAGTGATGCTGGAGGAGGTTGTTAATTGTTTATCCCCCCAGCCAGGTCAGGTGAGTTAAATGATTAATTATTAAATGATTAATCACAGTTGTGATTCAGTAGCAGTCTAGCAGAAAAATTTGTGCAATGTAGGGATAATTTTGTTTGGAGGAGTAAAAGGATGCTCTTTAAGAATCAGTTATACCTTTTGAAGGTTCTAAATTGTTTCACAATTCAAATTCTGTATTCAAATAAAAATCTGATATCTGTATGCCTGAATCCCCAAATAAGCAGTATTTGTTAAAGCTGTACTAAGTGTTTGAATAATCTCTTGCTTTCGTGCTTGTCTTTCTGGCTTGCTCTTGTTTATTTCTAGGGTTGTGTTAATTACTGATAGTAGCAGGGAGTTCTCATGTATGGTTATGTCATCAATTTGTGAAGAGCTCTCTTCCTTTTCTATAAGAGGTAGTAAGTATGTAGGTTTTAAAAATCATCATTGTTGTACCTTGTTCTGATAGTTATTTCCACAGTTTCCCTTGATTGGAGGCACTGTATTTCCTTAGGATATGCTTACACTGCATAATGTGGTGCGCTGTACAGCTACTGTAGTTATAAAATGACTGCGTATGGTATCAGAAACAGTTTAGCATCAATAATGTCGAAGTATTATAAGTTGTCTTATTTGGCTGTGGTACTCTGAGTCGATTCCTTTTAGTATCTAGGTTAGCCCAGATCTCTACACTGTAGTGTGGATTTGTCTATGCTGTACTGGTGTATGCAGTGTAAGTATACTGTTACATGTTCCCTTTACAAAAATGATACACAGTGAAATGGTTTTCATCTGAGGGATCTTAAATACAATATTAAGTCAAAGATTTCTTATACAACTTAAATGCTCAAATGATTTTCACATTTCAGATGCTTTCACCTGTGATTTTGGTACTTTTTATGTTGGCTTCATAGAATCTTATTAATTTAGGCTTATCAATGTGTAGTTTTACTACAAAGTCTGAAATGATACATAAAGAAATAGAAGGTTCAAAGTGTGTGTATGTTTATTTTTACTCAAAACCAGCATCGTCCAACAGTGGCAAAGGGATATAGCAAGTTTGAGGTGGATTCAGGGATCAAAAAATTGTGATCAAATCTTGTTGCATATACTTGTGAGAACTTTTTTAGTTGGAAAATAATGTTACTTTAATTGTTTTGAAAACCAGAAAGAATCTGAATAGCATAATTATTGTAACACACACATTGCTCTTGCATGTGTTCTGCTGTTGAAGATACCTAAACTAGTGAAATACATAAGGAACTTTGAGTTCAGATTTCATTCAGATGTCAGAACTATGATGAAATTTTCACACATTAAATGAACATAAAAATCGTGACACTTTATGTAAAGTGTTTTTTCCAACTGTGTAAGTTTCTACTTAAATAAGAAGAGGCTGATGAAGTGACTGTTTATTAAACTGTGTTTGTTGATACAAAAAAACTTACTTGGCAACAGAACTTGCAAAAGAAACTCTATTTATTGTTATAAACTGTGGAGAGTAACTGTTGTTGTCCTGAAGGCTTTTGATAATGTAAATATTTATGAATGTAAAATAGCTTATTATTGGGGTGGGGTTTTTTTAGGTCTGTGTATACATGATTTTGCAGATTGCTAAGCTAGTGGTGAACCGCTAATGACAAACATGAGACCACAGGTGTGTTACCTTGAACAGATGCATTTATAGTATGGCAGACCTGTTTAGCATAACTGGAAATGAAAACAGTACTTCCATTTTTCTTTTTTTAAAGGTCGAGTAAGTCATATATTTGCAGCACTTTCTGAAGCCTGAAGTTTTGAAAATTAGTGTGTGTGTAGTAGTTTAATCCCGACTGGCAACTAAGTACCACGCAGCTACTTGCTCACTCCTCCCCCCGAGCAGTGGGATAGGGCAGAGAATTGGGAAAAGGTAAAACCTGTAGGTTGAAATAATAACACTTTAATAATTGAAATAAAATATAGTAATAGTAATGATAATTATTGTAATGAAAAAGGAGATAACAAGGAGAGAGAGGGGAATAAAATCCCAGACAGACAAGTGATGCACAATGCAATTGCTTACCACCTGCTGACTGATGCCTAGCCCATCCCCAAGCAGCAATTGGTGCCTCCCAGCCCGCTTCCCCCAGTTTCTATACTGGGTATGACTTCCTATGGTATGGAATATCCCTTTGGCTAGTTCGGATCAGCTGCCCTGGCTGTGCTCCCTCCCAGCTTCTTGTGTTCCTCCTTGCTGGCAGAGTATGGGGAACTGGGAAGTCCTTGGCTTAGGGTAAGCACTACTTAGCAACAACTAAACCATCAGTGTGTTATCAACATTGTTCTTACACAAAATCCAAATCCACAGTGCTGTACCAGCTGGTAGGAAGAAAATTAACTGTATCCCTGCTGAAACCAGGACAGTGCAAAAGGATACAATGTGTCAACTGAGTTTTGCTAGAGTAAGCTTCAATGAAATGTTAAACAAAGATTGAGACTGTTTGTCGCTGACGTGAATGGTGGTGCAAGTTCTGTTAACATGGATGTAGAACTGGGTCTCTTGTATCAATTTACGTTTTTAAGGTTATAGTCATGACTGGAAAGTCCATGAACACTTTATTTTGTGGGCAGGGAAAGTAATGTTCTCATCTTGGATTTTGTTTTTCTGCTTTATTCTCTCCTATGCACATGAAGATTTCCTTTACTCTGCTTTAACATAGTTATATTCTTTGTTCTTACAGGCTGCAAAGCTCTAGCAAACTGTTTTGATAGTGCTCCTGCACAAACTGCACACTTTTATGGATAATGTTTAAACTCCAGCTAGAACAAAAAGAAGTACTATACCTTACTCGGATTTTATGAGGAAGCCTGTAATCTGATGACATCTATGGTTTTGTGTTAAATATGATCTAGAATAGACTAAAATGGAGATACAGTAAACTCTGGGAGTGTTATTTGATTTACGATAGTTCTGGAAGCTGCCTTTTAAATTTCTGTAAATTAAATGGTAGGTGGGCAAACTTGAGGTGAGAAAGAATGAATGAGACCATTCCCTTTTCTGATTCATTAGAAACAGTTATTGTCAGCTGATCTTTTTATCTCATTATGTTAGTGTTTGTCTAAAAAGATAAAGCAGTTAAGAAGTCAGACAAAGTCTGTTTGAGGAAAATTGAGTTAGCTGGGGCTTCTTGTGGAGGTGTCCTCTTTGATTCTTCATAAAATTATTCAGATAGTTTTTACTACCCAGCTTTCATTGAAGGGCGTATCCTCTTTATCTTGGAAATAATGTGTGATACCTAGCTTCTAAAGAGGTATTTCTTAAAAACATCTGGCTTTGCCATGAGCTTTCCGTTCAGTCTTTCAGGTATATATTACATTGTTTTCAGGATAGCTACTATTTTCCTGTGTCCAAATGTCAAATGATTCTTTTTCAGCTGAGAGTATGAGCGTGGCCTTCCAAAATGACAAGAAAAAGCATAAGATATTGCTGACAGTCAAACAAGTCTTGTGGCACTGAAGTGCTGCTTGAGCTCTGCAGTTAGTTTGGAGACAGTAGCCTTTCACCTCCTGAAGTTCTGTTGCCATGGTTGGATGTTGTTGATCTGGAGCACAGTTGTTTCCTTCCTATTCTGCAGAGCTAGTTAGTCAAGTACTAGATGACGCTCAAAGGAAGCTGAGGTAGACTACTGTTGTGCAGAAGCAGAGTCTATTGTTCCGATATTGTTGTCTTAGTCTCCTTATATCCTTGTCCGTATGTCAGTGTTCCTTTTTCTGCCTTATACGGTGTGTAAGCTCTTAAGGACAAAAATAACCTTTCTCCGTACAGCACCCTGCAGAGTGGACTTCTGTTTTGTGAGAAGGATTTCCAAGTATCATGGTGTATAAATAGCTATGTGGCTATGCTGGTGACCAGTGTACTTATTGTAGTACTTCCAAAGCCATCTGCAAATAATTTTTAACTGGAACAACCCATTTTATGTGAAAGACTCTCAAAATTGAAGTTTTCCACAGGGTATCCAAGATAAACAGGAATTGAAAAGGGACCTGGCAAAATTAATTCAGAGTTCTCAAGTTGCATGAGGTATTTTGTAGGATGCAACCAAAATACCAAGTCTGGCATGGAATATGAGTTACATCATGAGATAAATGCTGAAACACTTGTTTTGGAAAAGCAAAACATTCCATGGACATAGTGACTGTTTTTATCATTTTAGCCTATTTTCAACTGGTCTTGTGAAATGAAAGTAGGTGACATAAAGCAAGTGATTTATATACTGTTCTTTATTGTAGAAACATCTATATGTTGGGGTTTTTTTGTGGGAAACATGCTGAAAATGCTTCCATATGCAGATTGTATGGTTAATTTTTCTCTGACAGCAGCACAGTGATTTATGTCGTGATTGATAAAGATACGCCATTGTTGTAAAACAGGAAGAAAGATACTGGAACTTGCAAGAGGCAATGCATTAATATAGAGAAACTCTGAAAATGTTCTGGGAATTACAGAACACAGTTTTTGTGTGATACTTTAGTGTTATACTTACTGGGTGGTATTGAGAGTTATTTCAACCGATCATGTAGTTCCTGTGTACCTTTTTAGTCACTCTTGTCTTGCCTGATTTCCCGGTTGTGTATATTGTGAATTTACAAAAGAGACTAGCCAGGTTTCAGATCACAGCTGTGTTGGGAGATGTGTAATAAAATGTGTGCAGAGTGCATATGTACGCAAAGTGTGTTCATTTTCTGTGGTGTATAATAGGAAACTTGTTAAATGGAATCTCATCAGATAGAGCATGCTGTTTAAAATACTTGGCTAAAATCATACTTTAAAAGAAATTCTTTTGGTGAAATTAGCATTTGAAGGTAGTGCATGAAAATGGAAAACATTTTCAAAAAGTTTCAATTAAGATATGCACAAGATAGTCCTTCAAATATCTATTATTATTTAAAGTAATAATGTTATCTGTTTTTATGGTGATAGTGTTTACATGGAGACTTTGAAAACCAGGGCCCATTTGCTTAAGTTTCTTGACTTATATCCACTTGCTCTCCGCTGTGACAAGCAGTCTAAATAAAAGTAACAAGGTAGGAGTGCTACTTAACAATGATGCCAACAAATGTCATACAAGTTCTACAGTATCTGCATCTGGGTGAGTTCCATCATGAGATGAGAGACGAAAGAAGGGGACAGGGAAGAAAACAAGACAGGAGATGGTGTTCATGAACAACTTGTCAGTTGAGGGGATGGAGAAAGTCCAATCATGCCCTTTAATTATCTGAATTTTCTTGCTTTGCTGTCTTCTCTTGTGGGTCCTCAAAAAATACAGGGATCATAAATTCCCTAATGACAGACAAATTAAAACACATACAATTTATTGAAAAGCACTGCACAACTGTTCTCTGTTTTGAAGCTGCTACTGCTGTGTGATTAGGCTGTGGTACCAGGAAATGAAAAATATTCATGTATTAGATCTGAATGATGCCAAGTAGGAATGAGGCATGGTGAAGAAGTCCCTTCAGATGTACTTCTGTATACTTCAAGATTTTGCTCTTTAGAGAGAAAGTAACTAAAAAACTTGGGCTGGGCAGGAAGGATAAGTTGATGGCTACAGCTGCACAAGGAAGAGTCTTCTGGTTGTAATTCTTGGACATCTGCCCAACCACCTCTTCTTCCCACCTGCAGCATGGCTCTCAGCAGGCATATCTAAATGGTATCATCAGCAACAACAAGACAGCTCTCACCAACTTTGTTCTGCATCTTTCTCTATTGTACTAGAGGAAGGGAAGCCTGCAGCTGCTGTCTCCAAAGAGACCAGCAAGGGAACTTAGCCTGCCTACTGAGAACAACTCTGTAGACGCGCCAGCTTTCATTTTATTGTAATACTGGGTTAGCTCGCTGTTATCACTCTATCGCATAACAAATGATAGTGCTTCAGGAGACTACTTAAGATGCTGTGTTATAATAAAGCAAGATTCAATGCTTTTGGGTGACTCAGCTTGTAATGACGCTGTGTATGCTCTCCTTTTCTGTTGTGACAGCATTAGTCTTTGCACCTCTTGGGGAAAACTAATAAAATTCGCCAGAAAGTAATCTAAGCCCTTTAAATTTTAACTTCAGTGAGCCTGTGATCGCAGAAAGGGTGATAATTAATATATGTAGCTACTCATTTCCTCCGCATCTAGTACTGTGTGCCTTATTTAGTCAGCGTTTTGGCTAAGCTTTCTTATTAAATATTTGAATTCAAGTTTGCAAATAGGAATACAGACTTTTTCTACCACACAAAATGTTACTAGGAGTTTAAGATCACAATTGGAGTATGGGAAATATCTACAGGTTTTTTCTTACTTTCTTGTCTTTCTGTGCAAGATAATCCTGTTGAGTAGCTTTGCACAGGCTTGTTGTGCATAAGGAGATAATTAAAAGCTTAAATGACCAAATTTGATGCTTAAAATTAACAACTATCTAAAGTAATCCAAATGTGTGGTCTGATTTTTTTCTTAATATTTTTTTCTTCTTCCTGGAGTTTCTGAGCGTGGCATCTTGGTTCCAGTGGTGTTTGCTGGTGCTCAGCAGCTTGGGAAAATACTTTACTAATAATTGTGTTTTAAACACTGAAATCAGCTAATATTGTTTCAGGCACCCTCCTTGTAAAAAGTTGTATTATCTAATGTCAAATTGCTGTAGGCACCTGGCAGCCAAGACTTACAAAAACATGTACGTGGCTTTTTTGGGTTGGCTAACCACAAATATTAAAGAATGGATTAGGTTTTCAGTTGAGCCTTTGTAAAATTTTCATTGCATCTTAAGTACCTCCTCAGTTATAATTGAGGACAGAAGTTTCTTCTGAGATAGCTGAGGAAATCAGCTCTGTCTTCCTAAGTCTAGTGATTAGCTGAAGTCATTCAGACATTGAAATTTTAATGACCTATGGAAATGTTAACAATGACATGCTTGAGTCATAATGTCATTAAATCTAATTCCAGACAACATTACTCTTAGGAAAATGAGTAAAGTAAATAATGCATACTGAAGCAAGGCCTGCCAGAACTTCCTAAAAGCAGGTGACAAAGGCAGGTGGTGGTGGTTTTTCTTTGCTTCTCTGATCTGAAGGGGAAGGGGGAAAGGGCTTATCTGTGTTCTGTTGCATTGAAAAAATTGGCTCCCAGTGGTCTTTCTGGATGTTTCACTCAGTTACATGCAATGCAGCATTTGCCTGGCAGGCTTCATACTAGGCAAGTAATGCCACTTGGCATACACTGGAGGGGCTAGGATGCAGCTCCTTTTGCTCCTGGATGTGCAAGGATTAGAGTGGTTTACCAACAAATGGACTTTTGCCAGGCTTCTGTGAAGGATCTACAATTGATGACTGAGAAAGCCCTCACGTATTTAAAGATAAATTGTAGATATTTACAAGTAGAGTATTCCAGTATGTTCTGTAGAATCAAGATCACAAATTAAGATATGCAGTTTTAGAAAATAAGTGAGGAAGGCAAAACAATAACAAAGAAGAGATAAAATACCTTTTTATGTTTTAATACAAAAAATCTTCATGAGGGAAGAAGGGATTATCTTTCCTGCAAAATGACTGTTTCATATTTAGCTGTAACCAGAAAATAGAACTCTTGTGAATAAAATATATTTGAAATTAATTTTGAGGCTATTGAGTGATGATGATTGATGGGTGCTTCAAAATACCATATTCATAATCTTTTTTTTCCCCTCTGTTTAGAATGATGTAGACATGGTTGATAGAGAATGCAAGTTACTGAAATTCTTGAATATGCAGACCTAGTCAGTGATCTTACAGATATTTCAGTTGTATACTAGTGTAATTTAGTAGCATCCTCTGTTAGGGTTACTGATGAGATGAAAGTGAAAAAGGGTAATAATGGTTGCATTATGTTGAATTGTTGAGTAGACTAGTACTGGAAAATGATTTTATGTTGTACTTAATACATTACATGAGACAATTGTTTTCCTACAAGATGCTAACTATTTATGTAGATTTCTTTTTGTAATCTAGGTTGTTAGACTTGGAATGTAAACAACTTTTTTTATCATTTCATATTCTCTGAGGTGCTTTTGGAAAAAATTACAGTCCAGTTATGTTCCACCTATCAGTCCTTTTTTTTAAGTTACATGTAATAACTTTTTACATAGATGAAAGACGTGTACTGTATAGAACTGATAGGAGGTATTTTTTGCTTGCAACTAAAATTCTTTTTCACTGTGTACTTGATTTGCTTCTTTCTCTTCTCACTAGTAAATACCAGAAAAAATGGTTTGTGTGTTATATAGTATATTACTGTTAGCAAAAATATAGAACTGTAAGATTTTTTTTATCATCTTTATTTTCTGGCAGGTGATGTCGTCAGGCGTAAGACCTTCTAATCCCTTTATAATATTTTCACTGGCAAGTTCAGCTCATGTATGCTTGAGCAAGGTTTGGATGGAAGTTGTGCCTGTAGATCTGTGGCTTAGCCTCTACAATGTAGCTACTCATACATTTCATAGCAGTGTCATCATCACCACCTTTTTGGTAGTAGGTGCAGGGTGTTGGAAAGCTTGTTTGCATTGCATGTGTTTTCAACGTTTTGAAGTTTGCTGCAGGGAAACTTGGAATGATTGCTTAGCTCTACAGCGTAATCTCGACTGCTTTTTGCCACAGGTGTTTGTTTTCCAGAAGTCCCTCTTTTATTCCTTTTTCGTTGTTAAATAATTTTACATTATAACATGGCAGTACTTTGTTACCAATTGAAGTTGTGTTGACAATATAACTCGAATAGAATACTTGAATAGTAAGTCCTCTGTCATTTTTGGAGTTCCTTATACAAGTAATAGAACGCAAATTGCAACTTTTTCCACAATGGGAGGTAGGGTTCTCAGAGTATCTAGGTGTCTGTGTACAGTATGTGGTTCTCTAGATTTGTAATAATAATTTTCCTTCTCTAAGGCAATAGTTTTGCAACAATTATTAAAAATCAAAATAGATACTCTCTAGTTTAAAAACAGATATGTCTGATTTACCTTATGAAACTGAATATCTTTGCAAAATATTTTAAATTCTCATAAGAGGGAGGAAGGGTTATTAGTATGCTAAAGACTAAACAATGCTTCTTACTAAATTGGAATGGTATAAAAATATCCTGACAAAAATGCAATAATATCTTGGACTGCCTTTAACCTCTCATTTTCTTAGTTCTAGGATAATTTTTCTCATTTGCATGTGAGTAATGGCAAAGTGTATGTTTTAGTAATTTTTTTCGACTGTGACTTTGAGTGTGTACAGTTTCTTAATTTATTTAGAGAAATATTAAACCCCTTCCAGCATGTCTCTAAAAGTAGATTTATCTACTAACAAATCTTTGTTGTTTTCCCATGAGTAACCAGCTTTTATAGCATGTCTCACTGTGCCAATGTTTTTTAACAATCCATTTTATTTAAAGTAATTTTAAAAGCCCTGCCTTTTGGCAGGCATATAAAACAAGTATGCCTTTTTAATTTTTGTATATTTAATGGGAATCAAAGACAAATTCTTAGGTAGTTGTGGAAAAATAAAAAGATACTCCTTTCTCTACATGGTTGATCTACATATGCATTAGGTAGGACATAGTGATAGGTGCAATGAAGAGATTTAAGGTAAATGGGGAGGATGCAGGAGCCTTATCTGTCGTAAGCCATATCTTGAGCCAACCAAAGAGGTAGTGCTTAGAGCTGATAAATATAATAATTAAAATTTATAGATATGTGCTTTGGAATTAATCAGGGGTAGATATTTAGACTTTGTCTTTTAAGATTAGTCTAAAGTCTGTAAAGCCTTAAATGACTTTGAGAAGCTGCACATCTTTCAGCTTACGTGAGGTATGTTCTTTTAACAGGTATCACCTCTTCTAGCAGAACAGTAAGTGCACCCCCTGACAGCAGAAGAGGAGAAAGATTCATAGAAACTTTCTATTTTCTCATGGGTAATTCTGTTGTCTGCTAGTGTGTTGGTGACTGAAACGCTAACATCATGGAGAAAAAAATGATGTCAGTTTGATAAATCTTTTTGTCAACATTTTTGCTCTAGCAGAAATATTTCTAGATTTCTAATAGTTCTAAAAATATGATGGGATTAAACATTTTGTAAGTTTTGACAGATACCATTCTCTAAAACCAGCAATATTGCTATTGCGAAGTCTGAAGTGAGCGTATAGAGTATATATTTTGAGTAGAGAGGATTTATCTTTTTTTAATGAAGAATTTTGTAGATGGGTAATTGTTGAGTAGGACTGAATGCAGACCTCTCTGCTGGCCTTGAATTTATAGGCAAGACAAGTGACCTTGGGAAATGGTGTCCTATTTACAAGCCTTTCTTAGTATGATGTAAACCACTTATTTCTGAAGTAGTAAACTCTTACTTGGCCACAACTAGCACTTAATTATTTGTGTGGGGTTTTTTCCTTAATACTATAGTACTTTTATCTTCTTTAGTGAGCTTTCTAGTATACACGTATTTTATAACACTAATGTGATTCCTTTGTATTGCATCGATCATTTAGGACTATGTCCAAGGTGTGATTCATTGTAATGTTTTAAGGAGTTACGAAGTATTTGTAGACTCACCTGGAATATTTTATCATGATGAGATGATCTGGTTGGATTTCCTTTTTTGAAGAGTTTTGCAGACACTGTCAGGTAATTAAGATCTGCTGTACTTCAGTTACTTTTTGATGAGACATAAAAAAGTTTACCTCGATTTTTGTAAATAATTTGGTTTATGAATTTCTTCAGATCCTTTGAGCATGGCTTAGAATAAGTTAAATGATTATTCACTACAGACAGTTTTGATCTGGTATAATAAAAACATAAAGAAACACTAAGTACACTAGATTTCTATAGCAAAAATATTTAACAGCTTTCTTGGCCTACTGAAAGAAAAGTAGCACTTAAGATGACTTTCTGCAGTATTTTTGGATTTCTGTAGTTGGTATACTGGAAGCATTAATAAGAATTATCTTTTTTTACGCAAACGTGTAAAAAAAAAACCTTTTCTTTTTAACTCAAGACTGTATTTGTACAACTACGGGTCTAACCATTGGTTTATGGTTGAACAGGTATTGTTTGTACAGATGCAGATATAAAAAAGCTGTGTTACGCAGTGGTCTGTATTTTATGTCCAATCTGAACTCTACCAAGAGAAAGGAAGTTGACTGGAACATCACATAAGCAGTATAAAAAACTAAACTAAATATATGAAAAATGCATCTTGGCATGACAGATGTCACTTATGTCTTCTGTTTTCCAATTTGTAGGTTTTTAATAATGCAGTAGAGGATAAGCTTAGACGTCATAGCCTGAGCATTCACAAAAAACAACTAGGAGAGAAGGCTTGCCTTTAAATTTCACATGTTTTTGAAGGTCCATGAGAATATCAATAGAAGAGTCTTTCACCCAGGTTTATTCTCCCTTTATGTTTATTTCAGAACCTGAAAATGCCATCACTGCTTAGTGCAATGGTAGAATTGTCATACTTTTAAAACCTAAGCAAACATGTTTTTTCCCTGAACAGGGAAATGGCTGAAGGCTTTTCATCCCCACCTCTCCCCTCCCATCAGCTGAAGGCCTTACTTCTGACAGAAAAATTTTAGCTTCCAATTGTTAAAATCAGTCAGGACTTTAAGCACCAAAAACCAGGATCATTCAATGAAAAATAATAGTTACTTTATTAATAATAAATAATGGTACTTGAGCAGCTTATAAAAAAGCAGATTTAATATCTGCTGCTTCAGCGTCAAACTGTAGAGAGCATTACTTATATTTTGATTCTTTTGAGGTGTTTATCTGAAATGGAGTTAAAACAGCGCTCCTGAAGTTCTGTCCTTCATAAACCTGTTTGAGCAGTTGTGTCAGTATATACTTTTGGTCATCTAAATTTAAAACAAGACTTTTTTGAAGAAGGCCAATGAAACTACTTTCCTTTTGATCTTGCATCCTTGTGGGTGCCTGGATAGTTGTTCTGTAAGAAAAGTTTTACTGGATGAGTCAGTGCAGTGAGTCATAGGCAGCAAGAAGCCTGTAGTGCTCTAGACTAACTAATTGGTAACAGTCTCAAATTTAATTAAAGCACAGTTGTCAGCTCTGTGTTACTGATTGACACCCCACTGAAGTATTTTGTTTTTAGCAACTGATATTAATTGTTCTTTGCTGTTAAAATATGTGTGTTTTAAGATCTTGTTTCTGTTGAATAGACTTGCCATTGCCATTATCTTTTACTGTCCTTTTTATGATTTTTATAGTACTCACTTTGAATTTTTTTTTCCACTGTTAGGTCACAGATTTGATGGTTATGCTCTTTAGCATGCTGGTGGATCTACAGACGTTTAGAGTCCTTTGAGGATTTTTTTAAAGTTTTCTTCATAGAGAACTGTCCTCTTAGCACTGATGAATATTTTTCACTTTTCCTAAACATTTGTAAGCATTATGCAAAATTTCTTAAAAATTAAACTCAAAAAGTTAATTTTTTTTTTGTGTTGACTTGCAGATTACACTTTCAGTTTGGCTAGTTTTCATTTCTGATTCTCATCTTATGTTATACCCTGCTTTATAATAACAAATGGCTTGTCTTTGTCCCAGTGCTTGCCCATCATCCCCAGATGATGGCAGTGGTTTCCAGTATCATTGGAGCCTTTCTCCCTCCTGTTCTTCAATTCCTTTGTGTGTGTGTTTCTTTCCCTGGCGCAGCTTGAGGAGGCAAAGAGCTATATGGGGGACAGGGGGGAACAGGACGTGTGTTGAAGCGCTCTGTTTTTCCTTAACGAAAAAACCCCAACGTCAGGGTCTTGGGAGAAAAACAAGATTTGATTTCTTTTTAATAATTTGCATTATTAAAAAAAGCCTTGCTGGCTTTATGTAGATTTCCTGCTTTGCTCCAGCTGAGATTGCGGAGTGAAAACTTGGATGGATGGTGGCTATCTTTGTAACTGATGTTCTTATTTTTAAAACCTTTGAGACAATATTTTTGAAACTTCAGAAATTGTCTATACTATTTCCATATGTGATAAATGCTGAAGTTGGAATGGTGAAGAAATGTCTTTCTAGAGACTTGAGGAGGTAGAAGATGTTTTGATTATGTATCTTTTTCTCTTGAACAGTTTTTCTTCTCTCCTAAGCTCTTTAGATTTAAAGATCTTCCTAAATCACACGACCATCAGTAATACAGTACTGGTTCACATCAGAAGTGTACCTGTCCAGATGTCCTCTGGTGGTGGCCAACAGCAGGTGCTAATGTAAGCCTAACAGAAGGGGGAAGTACAGAATGATTATTTTTCTACCTTGCCTTACTGTTAATCCTCTGACATTAGTTTAAGGACATCCTTGAGGGGAGGAATTAAAAAAAAAACTAATGTTGAGGGTTGTATTCCTGTAATATCACTGGCATAGTCTTTTTTCAAGTTTGATTGATCTCTCTGAGAAAATGTGTTAAATATTAGCCCTTTCCCTGCAACGTGATATCCATAGTTTCAATATTTGCATGAAAGGCACTTTTTAAATTTTTTTTAACTTGGTGCCTGATAATATCATCAAGTTCCCTGAGCTCTTGTATTTTGAGGTAAGTGAATCATACCATCTGCTACAGCTGTATAAAAGCAGTGTTAATAGTCCTCCACAGAAAATTGCTGGAGCCTTCGGCTGTTGTATTGGACCGGAGATGTGTCCTAAGGGACTCCTTTTCCACATTTCCTATCTTCTTGTCCTGATCTAAGCCCAGTTTCATATAAAGCAGCAGTGACGGAAGGTGTTCTGTTCTGTTCTCTCCTGAAATGATCATTCAGTTAGCTCTGAATGTGATTTTCTTGTTTTTCTGGGTTGTAGATTTCCCTCACATCAACTTTCTCCTGGAATGCAAGGCTTACTGATGCAGATCATTCTCAATCTTCTTCCTTTCTATAGGATTTCCTCCCTCATGCATTTGTTCCTTTATCTTGATTTTATCCAATTCCTCTCATTTTCTAGCAGTTCTTCCTGTTTACCCAGTTGTACTCTTATTCTCCATCAACATATCTATTGACTTGGTTTTTGCATGTAATTTAAAGTGTTTAAAAACCCTACATTTTTGAATAGGCTTATGGCTGTAACTTCTTCATGTAGGTATTTGTTCTATTTCATCAGTTTGTGAAGATGCTTAGATATTTTGAATATGGTCATCAAAATAATATTTATTCTAAAAAGTAGCAATAACATGAATTCTTTAAAAGAAAAATGCAGCTTATTTCAGAGCATCTTTTCCAGTTTGAAAGAAACAGTAAAGATTTAAAGCAATGCTTACAGCTGCCTTACAGTCACCGAGCGAGAATAAACCTCTACTTGGAGGTATCCATTTTCTAGGTAGAATAAAGTCAGATAAAAATCTTCCATTTCAGCTAAACTTTTCTTACTCCATGTGGAAGATTAGGAGATTTCTGTAGTGGAGACTTGTAGCTTGGATTTTAAACTCAGTAATTTGGGAACCGTCATATTATGGTTTGTACAGTGACAACAGTAGTAGTATCTTCAGTGGTAAAGTGTGATATAAAGTATTCTTTGTAAAATGTATTTATATGTAAAATACTTTGTAAAGTATTAATGGCTCTTCCTTGGATAAGTGCATTTTTTCTCATATAATCTTCGTTATAGAGTTAAAAGTGGTGATAGTTTCCTATTTCTTCTCATCCTGTTTCCCGCACACCATTTGTACATACATTTTTTGGTTTTTAGCACTTCAAACTTCTTTGGGTTAGGTTATTGCTGGACAGAATCAGTTTGTTCTGAGTTGGAGCACTGAAGATCAAGAAATGAGATTCCTGACCTGTTAATCGCATTTCTGCATCTCAGTACAGAAGTCTGGAACATCCCACCAGTAGTGGGATTTTCATTTGCTTTAGGCAGAGGAAATATTCAGGAATGTTTACTACACTAATTAATAAAGTCCTGCCTTTTTAATTTTGTGGGACAATGCTTTCTTCATAACACAAGCAAATAACTAATGTTGATAATATCTATTATTTTTCCTCTATAGTTTAATAGAACATTTAAGTGAAATATTTAGATGTTGTCTTCTATGTGTGTTGACATACTGCACGTTACAGCCAGTGTTTTTGTGGCGCAGGGCAGAGGGGAATCATTAAATGGCATCAGAAACGCCAGTCTGGAAGTATTTGTTAGTCTCTTGGCTGCTGGTAGAGAGGATAAATAGAGAATTAAGACTTCATTTTAGCAAATGTTGTGCACAACGTCTGTCTTGTTGACCTGGTGCTAAGCGGGCAAGAGTAAGTGCTTACAACCTGATGGTGCTGGCATTTAGAAAAACCAGAAGATAAATTTAAACACCTACTGAGGCATGAAACAATTAAGGTACCAATTTTAGAATTACTTCAGAGGCTATAATAGTTAATTTAACAAACAGTCCAATAAGTACAGTTGGAAACATACTTAGCCCTGTGTGTGTTATGATTTTGTAAAGAATTTTCCTAAGTGGTTTAGGAATGTCTTTTTTTTTTCTCAGCAAGTAGAATGCTTGCATTAGGATTTTTCTATTCGAGTACTATATTAAAATATATGAATATTAAAAGCAAAAGCGTAGAATACAAGGGGCAAGTTATCAAAATCAGCCATGCAATTATATTAAGCAAGTATTAAAAGTTGTGTAGAACAGTGAGTCTTACCAAAAGAAATGTATATCCATACTGTTATTTTAGGAGCTAGAGCTCACAGTTGCTAGTTACCATGCGAAATTATCATATAAACATTTTTAAACTTAATGTTGATGAAATACATTTTGTGTAAAAGGATGTAAATAATTATAAATCACGGTAATGGCAATTTTTTTGGTCAGACATTCTCCATTGCTGCTGTTCTGTGAAGCACCTGAGGCTTGAACATCATGGCCAGCCAATGCCTATCAGCAGACACTTGTGAGAACATGCCATCCCTGAATGTGTATGTACCTATCATGCTTCAAAAATGATTTCTTGAGGTGGTTGCATATACATTCATATCCTGGTTAAGGAGGTTGTAGGGTGAAAGATAGCAGTAGTGAATACACTCAGTTGATTTGACAAATTGGATTACATCTGTCCATTGACTTTCCTACTAAATATGTTTTCATCAGTTTATGTCTACTTTGGTGGGAGCAGCTGGCATCAAATGTAACCTTTGTTTTTTGAATGCAAACTGGATTCTTGTAGTGTGTCCTCTAGGAAATTACTGGTCACCTCCATGTGTTTCTTATTTTGCAAGTTCAGGAGTGTCCGTGACTGTTTTGCAATACTGGTGGCCTGTGTGGCATTCATGGAACATGTTTTCCGTTTTATTCCTTTTGGAAGCAAGCATTAAATCTCAGTTCTGAAGCCTACTAGATTCTTGTGGCTGTGGTTTAAATTAGAGCAAATGTTAATGCTGAAAGAACAGAAAGGCTAAAAATAATGTTCCTTTTCAGACAAATTTACTTGGTAGATCTCTTCTGCTGTCTTTTGTTTCTTTATTTTATTGGTGACATTGAACGCATTGTTGACAAGTTTTAGTGTAAATGTTTACCCATTGCATTCAGTGTTTTCAATGTCCAAATTCTATTCTTTTTATTTTGGTAGTAATTATCAGTTGTGTGGTGTGTGGGGTTTTTCGTTAACCTTTTTGTGAAAGGGTTCTATATGCAGTGATATTTTAGGAGTACAACATGCTTAGATTGTTGTTATGTTTAGAG
Organism: Cariama cristata; assembly: GCF_000690535.1. Lineage (NCBI taxonomy): Eukaryota > Metazoa > Chordata > Aves > Cariamiformes > Cariamidae > Cariama > Cariama cristata. The sequence goes on along the minus strand of NW_009604232.1, from coordinate 112,446 downwards.
ATGTGGGTTGTATTTTGACTATTTATATTCTTAGTTTAAAGAATATAAAATGCCTTTATGTCTTGGCCAGAAGACTTGGAGAATGTATTTGTGCTTACCTGTTAGTTAAGGGTCTATACTGGTCTGTTCCTCACAATATACTTAAATTTGCAGTGTCTCTAAGTTATGTCCCTTCATCAAAGCAGGGTGCATTTTCTGTGCTACTGTAGTGTGGAGATTTGCAGTCTGTGTTCTTACGTAAGTTTCAAAATTAGTTATTTTCCCTGATTTCTTCAACAGAAGCTGTATCAAATTTCTTGGATTTTCTGGAAGATCTTTGTAGTTTCATATCCTGCATTGTGACATGCTACTTTTTTAGCAGAAATGCAATGTCTGTTGGATAGAGTAGGGTGAAATCGTCTCACTGTTCTGTTTTCACTGAGCTGCTGTAAAGAATGTTGATAGTGAGACATGATCCAGAGGATCCTGAGGACCATTTAACATAGCAACAGGAAACAGGTGCTCCAGTCTTTATGCCACCTGTTAAATTAAATGTTATTTAATGCTTTCTGAAAAAAATGTTAATAGTGCAGACATCAGATTGAAAATAAATGTCAAACTATTTTCTGTTGCTAAATTTATACTTCACGTTTTTTTAGGAAGCAGAATGGGACTGGAGAATAGAAAAAACTTGCTCTTTCTTGAAGTAGGTTGTTTTTACTGGAATTCTAAGATCTTGCACAGTCATTATTGCCAAATGCTTTCTTATAACAGAAAATGCTGATTAACAGGGTCATCTGAAGTTTCAGAAATGTAAGAGTTTGTTAAAGTGGACTCAATGAAGTGTATACTTCAGATACTTGGGGACTTAATACCACTCCTTGGTGTTTCAGAACTGGATTATTTTCCAGCTTGCTTAAACAAACTACTATCAAAGAAGTGTACAAAATATTATACTGCTAGGAAAAGTGGACATACATGTGATTTTTATGGAAAATAAGTTTCATGTATAAATTGAGTCATGACTGTGCTGTAGTGACAAACAAGTCTCTTTTGCATTGCTTTTAGAAAAGCTCACACAGCTGAGGTATTAGGAGTTTGATGGTTTTTAGTCAATGAACCTTCAATAATGTTCTGATTTGCCTTTACCCTTGTTCAACTGCACTATATGTGATTTTTGTGATCTCTTTGCACCCTGCTCTATTTTACCACTAGTACTTTAATTTACCTTTTTTTGCATTAATTTTGGTACAATTTCTAAGATGTTGGTAATTCCAATTTGTGCTGTCGTCCTCCTGTGTAACTCTGGTGTGTTGTCATCTTATTACTCGCTGCTGAATAACATATCCAAAGTAGTGAATGATTTATCATAGACTTGGGCAGAAAGTAAATAATGGGGCTAGGGTTTGCATTAAGGTATGTAACTCTTCCATACAGTAATTTTTAGGGTGATGACACATGTATGGTAATTAGAGTAGGTACGACTATTCTGGAATGATTCCATTCTTTAAGAGAAAATGGAAGACAATTCAGTTTGGCCAGCAACACCTCTTACATGCTCTTATTTGTATCTTGTTTGTATAGGCAGAGTAAATGGATGCGTCAGCCTGAATGAGGATGTGTGGCTAAATATAGTGCTTATTCAAAAAAAGAATCCTCCCAGCTTAAAATAAGCTATATAGTAGAAGGAATTTATGTAAGATTTAAGCGAACAATCGGAATAAAATATATTATACCAGTAAGATAAATTTTTATTTTTACTTCTATATTCTGTTTGAGTGGTTGAATGTCTGACATGGATTAGACCACAATGAGCAAATTGGTGCAAGTCGTATGTAAAGAAAGTTGGAATGTTGATATACAATGGGGAAAATAACCAGTTATTAAAATCATCTAGTTGTTTCAGTGACTGGTGTTATATCTTCACTGGTTGTTGATGTAATCGTAGCCTGAATGCTGAGCTGTGTGTTTCATTGCTGTTGGAAAAACCTCTCTCACTTAACAGTCAAGATTTCTAGAGGTTTTTGCTTCTGTCTAGTCCTGCCTGCTTTGTCTTGACCTGTTTTGGTCCGTGGTGTTGGAATGGACTCCATCTTTCCAGGGTGTTGTGTTCAAATCAGGAGTGTACACAAGCTTGGCACTTGTCTGGATAAAGAACAAATAAGTGAGACTAAGCACCATATTTGCTGTTAAAGAATGAGTCCCTTCCTTTAGCATGCTCTCCTTATATTTATTTAGGCTTCTCCAAGTGGTATTGCCTTGCTGTGTGCTATAAAGAGGGAATAATAGCGATTGTTGCGAAGGTGGATTTTTGGGAAAAGTACGCAAATATTCTCTGATAATACTTCAGCTGTATTGGGGCTAATACAGTAATGGGGCTACTACTGTGGTTTTCTTTAAACAGTAGAGGGATTTGACCCTTCCATTCCCTCTGAACATATGTAGCTGGTTTAGGGGCAAGTAAGATGTATTTGGAGATGATTTGTTATTTAGCCTTATGAATCTATACTTTAGGATATGATAAGTGGAACAAATGAAATCGACTACTTTTAAATAGTTCCAGACTGGAGCTGCTAGCTGTTAATCAGCGTGAAATTCTGATGATAAATCTGATACAATCAATTTAAAATGTCAAAACAGTTTTTTTCTTCGAGTGAAAGGAAGAAGGGTGTGATGAAATACCTGCAGATAGATACAGTTTGGGGAAACACTCTTCAGATAACTTTACATACCAGTGTGTGCTTGGAGTGTCACAGTACCACCAAAGTGAAGATCGGGTTGGTTGCATATGGGACTCCAAGCTTGCAGATGCAACAGCAGGCAGTAAGAAGAGATAATTGTATGTTCATGTCTGGAGGAGCTCAGCAGTACCGAATGTGTTGAGAGCTAGATCCAAAAAGAGGTGTTGGTGGCTCAGATTTTGCTCGTGGAAGAGGATTCAACGTTATAATTACTTTTAAATTTTTATTGTTGTGCAGTTAACTTTTGAATGGAAATACAGGATAAAGCTAACAACTATGAAACTAACAGACCCCTGTAGTTGTGCACGTTGATTCCGAGACAGCTAAGCACTCTAGGCATGCTCATAACATTAAACCCATGAATAGTCTTTTGGAGGTAAATGAAACTACATCTGAAGATAAAAGTGTTTAATTGCTTTGCTCTGAGGGAGATGACTACTAATCTGTGTAATTATATGGAATTGTTACTGTTATCTGTATGGTCTTTCCTACTCTGTCACACTCATTTGTTTGATCTTGTCCTAAGTTAGATAATAAGCTGATTTGTAAAGAACTGTATTGTATTTGTGTACAGTTCATAAAGCAAATGAATTTTGCTGATGGTAATTCCTTTGGCCTCTAATAAATGATCATGGCATCATTATATCAAAACTGAGTAAAACAATTTGTTTGCAGGCAATAAATAATACACAAAGGAGAACCAGAAAGTTTTCTGTATTTACAGTCTTCTAGTCATAAAAGCTGTCTTATTTGCTGTGTATTTGTAGGGATTTTTAAAACTTTTTTTTACACGGACAGTAGCATGTTAAGTAGCGTTGCTTCTGTTATGTCTTAAACTAATGATGTGTTAGAACTGGTTGATTCAACTACTGTGTGTATCTAATCTGTGTAATTAAGTTAGACAGAGTTACTCTATGCTTCTTGTTTCAGCCAATGGGAACTAACAGAGGTGAGCCAAATCAGCTCCTCATTTTGTAAGTACTACCTGTGGCAGCATGTTACTTCATAAACAGAGTGTTGTTAGCAAATGAAGTTTGCTATGCTCCTCTTTCCAGCTTTTGGCTTACCGTAGTATCTATACTGTCATATTGAAATGCAAACAATTAGTTTAACAACTTAAATATAAAATACAGTTTATGTTCTTAATGCACTTGCTAATTCTTTTTTGTAATTAACAGCTGAATGTCTTTTTAAAAAAAAAATACACAGCCCCCTCCCCCCAAAAAAGTTGCTTAACTTTAGTTGTGCCATTGTATTCCATGATTTCCAGCATTGCATGTTACATTAAAATACACAGGTAATAACAATTGAGAATGTTTTTGCCTTAAAAAGGAAGTAAAGGGACACTTGTTCAGACTTATAGATTGTGGATACATGTTCTTTTTCAGTGTCTTATGTCAACACTGCAGATACTTCAAACGTTTTATTACCATAATTACATGTTGCTGATTAAGACTTCTTGTACTACTATTGAACCAGCTGCAGAGTTTCCACAAGAGGTTGGAAGTTCCTGGTATTCGATTATATGCTCTGAGGGGGCAGAGTAGGTGCTTTCTGTAATCAGTGAATTATATGAAAACTGTGTAGTTCTACAAGGTTTTTATGCTCACTATTTTTGCCAGCAGTGACAGGATTTTTCTCAGGGTCTATATTATGTTTTGATTACTGTATTTAATGTAATAAAGAGTATTAAAGTAAATGATAAGTCATACTGTTCTCAGTAGGAGTTTGAACTCATATTTGTGGTAGGAAATTAATCTGGTTTTAATTGCCTGTGAGTCTGAAGTATGTTCTGTTTTGTAAAGCTGATCTCACATAAATATAAATCAGTAACTGCCTGTCCTTTAATTATGTATTAGTGTATTGTACCTGCATACTAGATGAGAATATGAGCATCTCCAGTTACGGTGTATTGGAGGTCATTAAATCTTCTAGGCTCTGTGAAGTTTAGTAGCACCACATTTCTAAATACTGAAAAATGTACTATGTACTTGTTGCTTGTTTTAGAGTAGCTATGTTTAGCTACAGTAAGGCAATCGCTCACTTTATAAGTAACTCATAGGGATTTTTGACAATATGGAAAATAATTGCTGTAAAACATGCTATAAAATTTAAAAAGTATTTTTAAACTGTCATTGTGAATAATTCTGAGATATTTTAATGTAAAATAAAAAAATTGTATCAATTACTTGAGAATATTTTTTAGTATTTCATAAATACATGGCTGAATTCTACCATGGTCCAAAAATATTGTATTAATTTTGTGGGAAGATGACTAATGCAACTTGCATTCTCAGTAGCAGTGTCTCTTCTTCTCTTGCCACTTTACACTTGACCTTTTTTTTTCCCTCTTCAGGCAGAGATTATTATATAATGTAAAATTTCTAGAAGGGATGCTGAAATATGTTGGGACCAAGTGATTTGCAGAAAATATTTTTATTGACTTTAGGTTGTCAGTCATAAGACTTGGGTATACAAAACCTTACTGCTGTTTAGCAGTAACTGCATTCATGAATTGTGAGGTTAAACTTTACTGTTTTTGCCATACTGCATGTATTGCTGTGATATAAAGTAGGAATTTGAGCCAGCACAGTTGTGCCTCTTTCTAAAAAGCATTGTAAACAAGGCTAATGGTCTGATTCTGGAATATGGTTTCTGGTGATATTTTAATGTAGCTTTCTACCTGTATATCTGTTTGTGATTTGTTTGGATACTAGTAAATCTTGAAATGACTGGAACAAGGTCTGGTCGATCAACACAATACAAAAATATGATGTATGCAGAAATAGCATAATATCATGGCATGCCAAATCTTTTAATAAGTCACAATATTAGCAGACATAATTAGCATGTGGTGCAAGATGTGAGGCTTCAACCAAGGTCTGGAGATAGCAGAATTAATTTGGCTTTAGGGTATGTTAGTCTACAGCACAGTGTTTTGTTGCTACAGACAGTCCCTCGACAGTGCATCCTCTGCAGTGGTCTGTGCTTCTAAGTAGAACATCCCTTTATATAACATTTAGTCTACCTTCTTGCGGTATCTAAAGGAGGCATTATCAGCATGGTGTTTGATATGTCTGTGTTAAGGAAGCAAATGCTGCTTGATAGGTTAGCATGAACTGGTGTGATAAGGGTATAAATCTGTTGCACAGTTGCTCAAACTCTGCTTCTGTTGATCTGTTCTACTCATCAACCCAAACATTTGCAAGTAGAAAAGCATCTACGTTGCAGGCTACCTTTGGCAACTGTGCACCACAACCTGTTCCAGTGTTGTACTGAACGGTTCATGTCTTGAGAAGGAAGCAAAGAGTCGGCAGGCGTGACCAATTCAAAGAAATACTGTTGCTAGTGCAGAAGTAAAGTAGCCTGGGTTCACTAATATCAAAAGGAAAGCTGGTAATATGTCATGTTTTACTGAACATGCCCTAAGCCCACAGTTCTTAAGCATGCTGTGTTTGAGACGAAAGACAGGTAACACAGCAGAGCTGGAGGACAATGCTGTGTATTAAACCTGATGAGTAAGAAATATGACTAGCCTGATTTTGCTTTACAAACATTATTATTTTTTTTTAAAGTGAAGAGAAATGGCTATAGAGTATATAATATGTTTCATTTGCAAGTCAGCTGAGCTGCAGTATCTTAAAGAACAGAATTAATTCTGTTAATCATATTTATTTCCTTCTGCCCAATTCTATGGAGAGGGAGTGTGTCTGTTAAAAAATAAACCCACCCCAAAGCACTTCAATTTTGCACTATTGAAATAATTGGAAATGAAAAATGAAAGGACCAAGATGGTAGGGCGAACATCGTGGTCTTTTCTGGGTGCATACTACGACAAAGACTTCAATTGCATGATAACAGTGTTCAGAGTGTTTAACTGTGCATCATGTGTTTGCAGTTTTATCCAACACTGTAGTGGTGTGTATTTGGGGAGGGAGTGCGTGGAGTATTATGGTTGGTATTTTTTTTTTCCTTAAACCTTTCTTATGAAATGGAACTTCTGTCATGTACTTTGTAGAAAACAGTGCTTCATGATGTTCGGGGCCTAACCTTTCCTAAGAGATCACAAATATCCTGTTACTTTGGATTTCTGCGTATATAATTAAAACTCTCACCTTTGGATGGTGAGTTTCAGAAACCTATTTTTAGTGTGTTCAGATATGAGTTACAAAGAATGAAATTAAGGAGTAGCTCAGAAGAGAAGAGAACTTGCCGAGTTGGTTATTGGAAAAAATGTTAATAAGCTTACTGCATGAATAATGTTAAAAACAAATGGGACATTATTCTCAGATCTCTGCCTTTTGACTTCCTCTTATAGAAGAATAATATATCTGAAATATATTTGAAAATGTGTAACTTATTTGGAAATATCCTTTACTTAGTATTATTTCATTTAATATTCTCTGCTGACTAACAAGATGAGTAGATTTTTTGATGTTGAATGTAAGTTACTCTTCTTAACTACATTGTGAATGAAAGTTTTTGAATTGGTAGCTGTGTACAATTTATGATCTTGTATTTATGCTTCAGCCAAAGATGAACAATAGAAATGCATTATTTTTCAAGGAAATTTTTTCTTCTGGAGGATGCCATGGTTTTTTGTTGCTGTTTGGTTGGGTTTTTCCTGTGTGTTTTAAAATTATTACTGTGGTATGCTCAAAACCAAGTTGAGCATATATTTACATAAGTTATCATGTAATAGTATAATTAGCAGAAGGACTGTTATCATTATTATTTATCATGTTACAAAGTTATGTAATTATTATCTAATGATAGGAGAATGTTTGTGAGACTTGTACACGTTGTAGGTTTTTAAGCATGTTGGTCAGATCGGAGTTGTAAATTGAGTCCAGCCATGAACTTTGGTTGACAGGAAAAAGACTCCATGTGTCTTTCAGACGAAAAGTGATCCTACTTCCATTAGTCTCTTTTAAATAGATTGTTTGTTACCATAATAAGATATTCCAAAGTCAACACCGACATTTTGGATTGTTCTGTGTAATTGAGCTGGTGTAAGTGACTTTACCCATGTGTGACTTTGCAATGGCACTGCAATTAATAGATTTGGGTTTTTTTGTTTGTAAATGTTAATTTAAATAAGTTTTTGAAGAAATGCTTTTCATTTTTATTCTTACATAAATATGTTCACAGTTAAAGTAAATAGTTCAAAGTACCTTTTGAACTACATTCTTTTATTTGCTGCACACGATGACCATCATAGTTTGTTCAGAAATAATTGTAAGAATTGACTTAAAATGTAAAATAATACCTGAAATAAACTCTATGTGAAGAGATTTGAAATTACTTTGTTTTTGTCTCTGACAAAGTTATACCTTAATAGTGCCTTTTAAATTATTACAAAATTGAGGTTTAGCTTCCTACTGGTGGTTATAATTTTCTGGACTGTGTTGTTCAGAACCTGTGTTAAGAAAAGAAAGTCCTAAATTTAATTTTTCTTTTCCATTATATTTGATTGTAAACATGATCTCTCAAAACTACTCCAACAGATGTTGACATGTGGCTTCAAAAGTGATGAGCTGCAGAACAAAGATTTTCTGCATGTACCTCAAATAACATCTTTGAGGCTCATGTTGAAAGGGTTTTTTTATACTTGGCAAAAACTACTCTTAAAACTTCTTTGAGAAAGGTCACTGTCCACATGGGAAAGAAGATGACAGAATGATTGTCTGCTTTAGCATAAAAACTATTTAAAAAATAGATCTAGTGGATTAAAGGCAAGTGGTGTAACAAGTATGAACGTTGAATACATTTAGGAGAAATATTTTTTCCTGTAATGTAAAAAAATTACAAAAGATTAGGAAAATATGGTTACTTTGCCTTTCAGTTATTCTATTCAGCATATCAAACCAATATTTTTAACATTATTGTCTTTTGAGAGCTGTATGGGATAATCTGTTCTGCCATCATTTGATTAAAAGTCAACAGTTTATGGAAATCTTGATTGTAGGCATTAGTTATTCAAGCTTAGGAGGTGACATCATGAAAGAGGGTAGAAGAAATGTACCGTTTATGTTCTGTTTTTGAACAATTTCAGCAGTGAATGAGGTTTGGATCAGATACTGGTGTGAAGGGCAAGAAGAAAACGGACACAAACCCCAACACTTTTGCTTTCTTCTAAAATACTTTACTGCACAGAACAGTGTTTTTTACCTATCCATTCAGTTTCTTTTGAAAACATCTGAATTAAAGCATAATGTCATCTCAGAATAATTATATTTTCTGTTGATTAAAAATCACACTCTGTAAAATGTATGTCGCTTTGGTAGCAAGGGAATACTTTAAATTGTGTTGGTCCCCCAGACAGCTTAACTGGTTTATATGGAACTAAACCCTTGCCATGTTAAGGCACTGGGGCAAACTAACTTTTCGAGCTTCATGATGCATGGTCGTACAATGTAGAACACATATACGTCCACAGTTTAATGTTCATGAAATAAAAGTGCTAACTTCAGTTTTTGGAGATGATTGTAAAATTAATTTGGGCAAAATGGATTAGTATAATTATTCTTTATTACCTTAAAGGTAGTTTTGTCATTACTATGTATTATATAAAATTACTGAACAGCAGTGTTTTCCTGTGCATTGGTATGCCTGTACCAATGTGAAAGGTAATCTGTAAAGGCCCTTTGAACTTATATATATATCCTTTACGTTAAAGACTATAAAAAAAGGAAATATTAACATTTGTCTGTTCCTGAAATTATCATGTAGTATATTGCTGTGTGTTGCAACATGGGAAGTTTATTTCAATTAGGATAGATTTTTTTAATTTTCTAAAGACGTATTTGTTTCTTGATCCACTTGGACAATTATCTTAAAATTAAGGCACTTTTGAATATGCCCATAAATTCCTGGTTTTCTAGATGCATGGTAATTCATATTGTAAAGCATTTTGAAGTACAGAAGAAGTGGAATTGAAGAAAAACCTCAACAATATACACGTGCTGATACTTTTTTTACTGTATCCCAAAGAATGTCAGAATAGCTGTTAAAAAGGCCTGAAATGAAATGTTTGTAACTTAATTCTGGTAAGTAGTATAGATTTCAAAGCAATGGAGCCTTTTCTCCCATCTTCTGTCATATTGACCAGATGTATTTTGGGATGAAAAATACTTGTTCATACATGGAAGTTGTAATTAGTCTTCTATTGAAATTCAGAAAATGAGCTGCAATAGGATAAGCCTTACCTATTTGTTCTCATCAATTACTACTACTAGCTGGCAAGGAGGAGACTGCAAATCAGAACAGTTCTAAGATTAGTAAGTTTAAGTTGCTTCATTAAACTCTCTGATTTTTTTCAAATTATAGTTCTTCCTGCTATTAGAAATTTGTGTGTGTTTATGCATGTGTTGGCTGTACTTTTACTGATAGTCTGGCAGGGTCAGAACTGATATATTTTCATTGTACCCAGAGGTTCCCATTCATTCTCCATGCATACCAGTCTTAAAGTGTGTTACAGTTCGCTGTAGAGGGTGAGTGTGGAGTCAGCTGTGGTTTTGGGAAAGGTGCCTTCTTAAAGCAGTGTTTGCCACTGTCTCCTAACAGAAGCCCATTTAGGATCTTGGGCGTTCTCAGTCCAGCCTCTTGGCTGGAACAGGATTTGAAGTCTCTTTGGTGCATCACCGCCCTTTTCCATAGTATGAGTAAGGTCTGTTTCATGTTGTGGTTTAATAGAATCCCTGCTTTTAGAAGCTGGGAAGGAAATACATTAAAGTTCGGATATGTTTTTTTGTTCCTCTTAGCATCGTTTTTTAGATTTCTACTTCTGATTAATTTTCTGCCTGTGTTTATTGGAACTATAGATTCAGTGAGGTTGGTATTAACAAAGGCTAGCACTAAGCATTAATTTTCAATTTTGAACTGGTGGATTTTGAGCTTTGCAGAAGGGAAGGAAAAGACTAAGGAAATGAGAAAAGACTACCTTTTCTCACTAAGGACCTTAAAATATATGCCCAAACAATAGTCTGTGCTTTATTCAAGAAGCATTTACTCTGGTAATTGTTTTAAAATGCCTACATTAATTCATACCTTTGCAGTGATTAGTTGTGAAAAATGTAGTAAAAACATACAGCAGATAAACTATTCCTTGAAAAAAAAAATCACTGCTAGAAAAAGATTCCTGTAGAATTCCTTGTCACTGCTCCTCACTTCAGTTTGTTATTGTCCTTACATGTATATAAAATAGTTCAGTGTATTAAAATGGTAAGCTGTGACAAATTCAAGATGTTTGAACAAGAGGTCAGATATATTTATACTTTAATGCACTTAGAGTTGATATTTAAAAAATAAAGCAGAGTGGAAAACAAGTTGTGTTGTGACAATGAACAATTTCTGTTGTGAATAACAAGGAAATTCAGACAAGTTTAGAGAACATGACTCATCATAGAAACACCAGGAGAATGAAGAAGCAAAGAAGACTTGCACTGTGTTGATTATTTTGTTTATGATATTACTTTTCTGCTCCTGGGATTTTTTTTCCACAAAGTGATGGAATAGATACAAATAAAATAAGAGTGAGTACTTAGATACCTACCAAAGTGCCTGGCAATGCAGTAATAAATTAAGTATTTATTGTTAGCCTTAAACGTCTCAGTTCAAAATACAAGCATACTAGTAGTTTGACCTTCTTTGTATTTACAAGAAAACACTAGCACTCATTTCAAATATGGAAACTGTATTATTGACAGATGTTGTCTTGTCATCCCACTGAGAAAGATCAGTGAAAGCAAAGAGAACCTGTGACCTAGTCATGATTGATGTGGAATACACTACTGGATGGTGACTTTAGTATCATAGAAATATGTCATTGCTCTCATCATATAACCATTTATTTTTGTGAACTTATTTTTATTAGAATATCCAATATAACAAGGTGCCAAGAAGAATTATTGTTATTTCAATGTTTGATGTCTCAGTTACATGAAAGATTCTTTCTCCATTTTATTTTTCTTTCTTCAAGCAGTAAATACCAGACATTTTCTTTTCTTCTAACGAGCTGAAAAGTTAGACAGCATAGCTTGAATGCTGGTTAGTTGTTCTTCCTTTTTTCCTTGCAAAGTTTGTTTCAAATAAATCAGTATTCTGGTATTTGTTGTTGCAAGTCTGTAAAAAGTGGAAAGTGTGTCATTGACTTTCAAAACAAAGACATTATGCAAGCACTGAAAAGATACTAATTTCATAATTGTTACTCTTTAACTCCTGATTTTTTTTCTGGAGGATGGAACATGGAGGGCGAGGGTCTGCTGGGACTGGGCCTGCGTTCTCAGCTGTGACAGCAGGATTATGGATATATTTCCTTTCTCTACCTCCCACAGGAAAGTTCTGTGATTCTGTTTTATCATTTATGAAGCCCAGTTTTGGGTGGAAGGTCTTCCATCAGGCATGTATCACTCTTAAAATTTTATATTCCTATATAATAGTGACATGGTACTGGCGAAGTGTGTAGTTTTTCCAGGTTAATTTTTCTTCTCATATTTTAAACTTTGCATTCATATTGTTTCCTGTTCTGAAAACAGCACTACTCTTGGCTTGCTGTTTTGCACATCAGGAAGTATGTCCTTCCTATTAGCTAAAAGGGGAGACTGACTAAGTAGGATCCTTTTCCCTTCTTTTGGCTTGCTAGTAACAGTTTCCTCTTAAATCTATATCTGAACCATTTTTGATACATATATTGCAAACGGCAAAGTTGAGTTACTCCTACATTGTATAGAGATCATGCAATTGTAATGTATATAATACTAGTTTGTCTTTCCATGACTAGCCCACCATTCTGTTTGACTGACACAGTAGCTGTCTTCATTACCTTCTAAGTGATTTGCCCGTGCTGCATTTGATGGGTCTTACAAGCATTTAATTTGTGAGGAGGATATTCCAACAAATGTACTCTGAAGGGTACTGCAAAATGTTCTGCTCAGTACATTATCCTGCTATACTTGAATGACTGCCACTTAAAAATTTCTTTAGACAAGAGGGGAAAAGTGCCAATGATATATGATACAAGAGGATCAGAGGGGAATAATTGTACAGTTGCCCCTTCTGTGAGTGCGTGTTAAGTCTTTGGAGGAAGTGCAAAACAGAGGGCTGGAGGAAGGAACTGCATTTCCCCAGGAAGGTTGATTCGAGGTTGTTTTTTTTTTTAAATTGGTGTACTTGGGATTAAGATGGTTCAAGTGATAACACTTGCTGAAGGCAGAGAGGGTGATTATTATCAACATAGGGGTTTTTTTAATAGAAAAAGTAGATAAACAGGGCTGGGAGTTGAAAACAGTTACGCAGTGCAAGGTCTGGTTTTGGGGAATAACAGTCCCCATTTTGAGAAGAAATTCATGTTATCTGTTGGAAAGAGGCATGGAGAATGCCTTATGCTAGTTAATCATAGCATAATAACAGTATTTTGGTGTCATGTAAGTGTGAACAAGGTGAGACCCAGTTTGTCTAGACCAAAAGGTAAACAGCAGAAGTCTGTTACATGATCAATGATAGAAAAGAAAGAGACTGCTCATGAAGTACTGGTACTGGGGATGGAAGACTGTTTAGCATAATACCTCATGTACTATGTTCCAACTCAGTATGTCTTGGGTATTTTGTAAAATTTGCTAAAGTATTTTTGAGATTTTGTACAATTTGTCGAAGTCCTTTTTGAGACTTATGTCAGGGTTGCAAGAGCAAGAAAAAACATTTTATGAAAGATCAACTGATCGCCATGAAGTGTTTGAATGAGTTAAGGTTAGTAGCAAAAAATAAAGTTGTACATCTAAAGGATCAAATTACTTTAAGAACATGATAAAATTCTTGCCTTTAAAAAAGAAAGCAGAAATAGAACTTACTGGAACTAGTGTGAAAATTGTATTTTATATGCTTTTAAAATAAATCTTACGTAGTTTATGTATGTCATGTTTGAGTTTCAATTTTGTGTAAGGTCTGCAATCTCATTTTGTTACACAGTAAAGGAAAAATAATTACAAAGGCTATCAGGTATTGCGGAGTAAACTTTGTTAAATGCGGAACATAATCATAAGCAGAATTACAGATGACTTCATAGTAAAATGAAATGCTTAAAAGGTATTTATTAGGAAATAGCTTGTCAGTGAAAAGTTTTGTATACAAAAATGAGGAAGATGAACTTTTTGTATTTCTATAACTATCTTAGAGCTAGTTGTAAAATGAAGGCTATAAAGTTTTTGTTTGTTGCTGTCTGTATGTCATGAAAGAGCCAAATGGTTTCTAAAATGTACAGTCACAAAGTGATTATAAAATTCCCGAGGGGAGCTCTGATGGGGCTATCATAACTTAACAATGGAATGGTGAGTCACTGCAGGAGGAATTAATGTAATAATCTTTTCCGGTATTTATAGGACCAGGAGGATAAAATGTCATTTAATTTTATTTGATTAAAAACTACTAGGTAAGAGATAAAGATGAAGGAAAAAAGAAGCATCTTTTTTCAGGCATGAAAGATGAATGGAATGTATAAAATGCATATTATGAAGCAGTATAGTATAGTGATTAATTTTAAATCTGATCAGTGCTCTAAAATAGTTGTGTTAATAAAGAAATTATTTGATAATGTAAGGTGATTTTTTTTTTTAGGTTCTAGGTGCAAAGTGTTGCTTTTGAGTGAAACAGCTAGATTGAGGCATCTGTATGAGTTCTTGTTTGCTAGTTTAGGCATATGTATCTGTGTAGTTCAAAGATCATACATGGAAGATCTTTATGTACCTTTAAAAGTTATGCCAAAATGTACTTAATGTAGCCTTAATTAGGTTTGCTAGGATGCCAAAAATGCTTTAGCCTATTCCATTAATGCTGGCGGTGCAATATTTTATCTAGCACTCTTTTCAGTCCTGCAGTCACTTCTGCTTGAATCAGAGGTGTATCCTCTTTTATGTAGTGCTCCCAATTTAAAGATCATGTTACAGTTATCTACTGTTCCTTACAGGTTTGGTTCGTTTGTGTTGGTTCTTTCAGAAAGGGCAATATAATTTGGTGAGCATCTGTTTATTCACAGTGAATGCTTGCATGAATTCTTAACCAAAGCTTCTAGATGCTGTCGCAGTATTGAGAGTGTGTCGCTATGTCATGGTACAATGATCCTTATCCTTTCTCCTCTTCTCCTTTGCACTGCTAGTATTAATTTTTGGTTTATTTATAAGAACTTCTGTGTGGTTTGTTAATATTCAGCATGTGTAAGGGGTTTATCAAGCTTAAAGTTTATCGAATTTGAAATTGCTGAAAGCAGAGGCAGATGTGTGGGAGGAAAGGTGAGACAAGTAAAATCACGAATAGAAGTATTCTTGAATGAGCCACAAGATCTTCAAAAATTCATTTGGAGGAAAAAAAAGCAATATTAAGTATTGCTTAAATAGCAAAAATGTCTAGATAAATGCTTGGCCAAAAAAGTCCCTAACTCATTTTCTGCTATTCACACTTGATGAAACAAAGGACCTTCTCCATAGTACGGAAATGTTGGTGAGAGAAAGGCACAAAGGATCAAATCTGGGTAATACTTTCTAGAGATCACCAAAGAAGAATTAGACGTTTAGAAAACAAACAGATGTGCAAGAAATAAGGAAATTGCTCAACATATTGGTGAGAAAAGACTGTTTTCTGGAACTTCACATTACTAGTGAGTTTAAGTGGAATAAAATTATTATTCCAAACTTTTTTTGTTTTAAAGAAGATAAATAGCTGCTCTAGCATTTTCTATACCTTCCTTGACTCTTGCTGCCAACACTGTAGGTCTGTTTTAGGAAAGGAAATGTTGAGGTTTTAAAAAAAATTTAGTGCTAGATTTCTAGCTATAATATCAAATAAGATTGTTTCTTGGTTCTTTTTTTAAACAAAACAAAGCAACCAAATCCAACCCAGAAGATGTTACTAGTGTTGATTAAAGCTATATTTTCCAAGAGAAATGATGATGTAATTTAGATTGGTTTTGATTGTTTTGTGTTGCTGCAGAATAAGTGCAATCCTAAATGACACTTAAGACTGTTGTGACTAAGTTTTTAAGTGCATTTTTGAGTCGGTAAATCCTATGCAATAAAGAAGTGGTTCTAACTTTCTGTTGTTCCTTCACATTTTTCTAAAGGGATTTTTCTACAGAAATAAAAGATAAAAGTGAAAGGTCTGTTTATTACTTATGTACTTCTGTACATATGTACTTATGTACTTCTGGTAAGGATTAAATGGAAATAACTTGAGTGGAAATCAAAGAATATGAGATATTTCTTGGAAATTTTAAGAATAATTTAAGAAGGTTTGTGTATTTCCTAGAATTCATTATATTTTTTGCAATTTTCTAAGCTAAATGCAGAGTTAACAATTGGTAATTTTCATTTAAGTGAGATAATGCAAATTTTGCTAAGATTGCTGTTAAGGTGGGTATTCCTATGGTATTCTGCATCTAATCAACACATGTAATGATGGTAGAGAAGATACAGCAGGACTGGGCTTCAGTGTGTCTTAGTAACCTAAATACATGGCTTTGTCCTTGCACAGCAAACCTGGAATCAGTGGTACTGTGTCTTGAAAACTTACACTTTCTGTGCTAGTTAGGTTTGTCTCAGTCGGGATATATATGTGCCTGTGCTGCCATCACACTTTGATCTGTGGTATAAAACTATGGTAGTGTCATTTTTTTTTAATTGATACACAATACATCAACCTTTCTTTTAGACACATTCTTACAAAGCAGATGGTGCTGATTACTTCCTATAGTCCTATGTCCTGTAGATCTTTGTATCCATCAAATTGAGCAAGTCCAAACAAAGCAGTCAAACAAGTGGCTTTCCTATAAACTCAAAATGTAAAGAAATGGGACAAGTATGAAGGTGCAGTTGGTTGTACCAAATGATTGTCCTTTTTGTTCTGGAAGGATTGCTGGGGGGAAGGTCACAACCCCTAAAGATTACTGTGACATGATTGCAATTCTGCACAAACTATGAAAATACCTCCAAGCAGGCAGCGTGGCTGTACGGAATGGTATGTTTTCCTCCAGCGTATGAGAGAGATTAGCTAAAGAAGCTTTAAATCAACAATCGGTTTATCACTATTCTAAGGTAAAGGTGTTGTCTTTTTCACTCAACAGCGTTTCCTTGATATGACGTTTGGAGCCGGAGGTCATACTACAGCTCTTCTAGAGAAAGCCAGTGACATTACAGTATATGCACTAGACAGGGATCCCACAGCTTATAAAATCGCTCAGCAGCTTTCAGAATCGTACCCGTAAGTTGTCTTCTCCTGTCTTAAATACGGTTGAGATAAGGATTTATACTGTGGTATTATGTACACAATTTAATATATTTTTATAGTTTTAATATATAGTTTTTAATGGCTTATTTTAGAATAGCGTTATATGCTGTATGTACCCTGTTAAATAGGAGATCCAATTAAATTTGAGTGTTTGCATGCAAGTTCTTCTGAGGTTTTTGGAGTTAAATGCATATTCTGTACTGTCTTAATTTTTGGGTGCGCATCAAGTAGCCAATTTTATATTTAAAAACTGATTTTAAAAAAGATTGATGTGCTCTGCTTGCTTTGAGATGATTCTGATAGCAGAGTTGTACAAAGGCACACACTTTTTGGTAAATTTCACAAAAAAGGATGCAATAATATACTTTTAAATAATTAGGTAATTTAAAAATGGCTTATGAATATTTCAATTTTTTAAAAAAATAATTGTAATTCTGTGTTAGGTTTGCTAAATATTTTGCTACTGGCTTCAGAAACTACTAAACAATTTAATAAGCTACTATTTCTGTGTAAAGCTCATGCTTCAATTCTCTTTTTAAACAGGGTGCTGAATTTGCTAAATGAACAATTGCTAAATGCAAATATTTAGGTTTATTTTAGTTATACAGAGTTCTTGATCCTTTCTTTTATTCAAGAAGCAGCCCAGCCAGAGTATGAGTACATTCATGCAAAAGTGTGCATTGTGTGGAGTTGAATATGAGCTTTTCAGAAAGTGCTATTGTTTAAATTTGACCAAGAAATAAAAATATGTAAATACAAAATTAAAGAATATGAAATAATTGATACTTAGGAAATTTAGGGAAGGTAGGAAGGAGAGGACACTTACTGTCAGGTTGAAAATGTTAGAGTATTTATTTCAAAAGAGATGATGGTGATTCTTTGAGTGACCTTAAAACCACTCAGTCATGAGACATGAGGAAAAGCAAATCTTACCAATAAGAACAAAACTGGAAGAGGTGGATAAAGAAACACCTGTTTTTTCAGTCATGTTTCCCCATGTAAAAAGGAGTTTGAAGACAGCAGTAGTACTCAAGCAATGCAGAAGGTATTCTTTGCCTTTTCTAAAAAAGAAGGCTAAACTGTGCATTCCTTTCTTCAAGTGCCATTGTCAGAGGCCTAGTGGGAGAAATGCAATTCTGCACAAACTATGAAAATACATCCAAGCAGGCAGCATGGCAAGAAAGCTTAGTTGAGTTTCTAGTCATCCTGCTCTGTAAGACCACTTAAATATATTTCTCTAAATTTTCAGTTCTTTGTGGGCTGAAGTGACATGCAGTATGTACTTACAAATTTGTGGAATTCCTCTCTCAAATGTCAGTTCTCCAGAGAATGTTCTTTTTGACAGAATAGTGTGTAGAACATTGGCAAGGAAAGTCCATTTTTCTTTTAAACTAAACTAAACCTGTAAACATGTTCCATCAGACAGTATGGGAGTTGTAAAGTCTTCTGTTCTTTGTGTCATAGAAAAAAGAATATATGTAGTCCAAATTAAGCTGATCTTAGATCTAATAAAAATTTTCAGAAACATTCACACAATGTAAGATGATTATGAACAGTCCTCTGACTCAATATATGTTTATCCATAAAGCATCCTGTGCAAACCTGGGTGTGAAGGAAGTTTATTTTCCAAATAGATGAAGAGATTTTTACACATGTTGGATGTTGTTCTCCCAATGATTGACATTGTTACTTCTCTGCTTGCTTATGTTTGTGAAAAGATGAGCTTTAATCTATACCAATTACAGTTGATGTAACTTATTACGACTTTATAACAAAGGAGCTCTCCTAGTTCCTATCTTTTTCATAAAATCATACAAACTTGGTTACTTGGACTGCAGACATGGTGTTGTCCACCTTTACAGATGCAAGTTCTCATTAGAACGAAGTGAATTCTTAAATAACATTTTGTTAAGTTGTTAGTGAAAAGTCTTGATCATTGAAAGATGACTGCATGCCACTTGAATGTATATTGTAAGATACAGAGCACTAGTCTTACTTGTTTTGGTGTTTTCCCTCATCTCCCATCTTTCCTATTGGAAAGAACAGGTGGGTCCTTTTTTTGAAGGTAAACGCATCTTTTTTTCATAATGGTTTATGTTGAAAATTAAGGTAAAAAAATGTTCATAATATGGTATATGTGCTCGTGATTAATCTACTTACCCTGGGAAGTCAGTTGCATAAAGCATTGTGAAATTAAAAGGGGGAAGGAGGAGGTATAACTATATCATTTATAAATAACAGGTAAAGCTAAGCTTTGCTTACAAATAAATTGTAAGTATAAAGGATTTACTTATGAGATATGGAGCTTTCATAAATGGATTTTTTTTCTTTCAGTAATCATTAAAAGATGATTAATCTAATATGGATTTTTATTGTCTTTTTTTTGCACTGTTGGAAGTAAATCTTTTATCATAATTTTATCAGTTTAATTAAAATCTGTGTTGGCATCAAAAGCACAGGGAATTCATCCAGTTGATGTCTTTATCTGGTTAGGTCTACTCTCAGGTAAAATAGTTCCCTGATTCACCAGGGAACCACAGAAATACTTGTGCGATCTTAAAAATGGCAATGGCTGCGTGCAGTTGCAAGCTGAGAGAAATGTAGGGTTGACCCTTCTGTAACAGGCAGAGCCGTGGGTGTAACTGAAGAACTACAACATAGAAGTATAGACTTCTTTACTGTTTTTCTGTTCTAGGGTTTTTCAACTCTTCTGTTTAACATTGCTGTTTTGGGAGAGGTTATTTGACTTGCTAAAGTGCTTTGCTTCCTTCGGAGGTGAGGACCCAAGGAGGGGGAAATGGCTGTTACACAACTAACCAGTAAAATCTGATTCCTACTGTGCCTGAAGTTGTGAATGCAATGGGCAAATCAAAAGTCATACATGAACTGAGTTTTCTGTTGCCATTTTGTTTCTACTTGAAACAGAATATTGTACCTGTTTGTTTAATTGGGGATGTTAATAAATGCAAGCATATCAACTACATGACAGATCTTGAGTCTTGCAGTAGTATTTGCAGTAGTCCATCCTGCCATGAAAACTTCAATTCTAAATATCCGGTGTTAATTGCTATTGTTTGTTCTGGTTAGGTAGCATTAATAATCCTAGTAAAATCATATAGTTCCAACTGTTACTTACTATGAAGCTTCATTTTTTAAGCATCCTATATCTTAAGTCACTGAATTACAACATTATTAAAGCTGCAGATATATATTCTGCATATATAAAGTTGCAGAAATATGCCTAAAGATATGGTTGGAAGAGATAAGTGTGGCTGAATTAGGGGATTTTTCGATATTCAGAACTAATAAGTCCTCCTTGTACTTAGCCAAAAGACAGCTGGAATAATGTCACTGAATGAGAAACGCTAAGGAAAAATACATTTCACGTTTGTATTTTAAATATGTCTCTTTGCTTCTCGGTAGTGATTTTGTCAGAACTAAAATCTGAAGAGGATAGAGTTCCAACTGCAGTTCTCACATTTGTTTAGTCTCTGTTTATTATTTTTATTTTTTAAAACATGTAGTGCTGCTTTAATAAGGAGAAAATGGGTCAGGGCCTGTTAGATATTCAGTGTGTGGGTGGGAATCCTTTGACGTGCTTTCTGGGGAAGCCTCTAACTTGGGAATTGCTGATGAGAATCCAGGAGAATGCGATAAAATTCAGTCAGTAGCAATATATATTACAAGTAAACCCTTTCACACCCACAGAAAGGGAGAGGTTAGAGAGGTGGCTGAAATCTGGCAATTAACCACTATCATTGCGAGCTTTTAAGTATGAGAAACCTATGTAAAGCCTACGCAGAGACAATATGTTATTTGTAATTCTCTGGGCGGAATAACAGATCATGCCCCAAAAGTAAGGATAAACAGTATAAAATTCCTCATACAATTTAACTATCACTTTGTTGTAGTTCTAAAGTAATTTTGAGGTGTGATGGTGCTTGTGGATTTTGCTTTCAGGGTTACACCAAGTTTACAGAAGTGGAATAGGACCATCAGCTGCGCATTGTATGTCTTGGGAAAAATAGAGTGGTTTTTTTCAGTTCTAGGAAAACACAACTTTTTTTGGTTGCAGTAAGCTTATTTTAAGTGCTTGTGCATTGTAGCTGAGTGTATTATATATTGATGCTTTTGTTGCTATATGTTATTTATATAAGCTACTATTTAACTTTTGGCTGTAGTGCATAAGGAATACAATTAACAGTGTGCAATCAAGGCATATTCATTATAATGGTGCCTTAACTATATATGTTACCTATAGTGTTATTTCTTTCTGAAAGAATCTCCATATATGTCAACATCTGGCTGCCTCTGAAATGCAGGCAAGGCAGATAAATGAGTTGCCTTAAATATGAGATGGAAAAATGCAATTGAGAGCACTAGAGAGACCTTTAAATGCCATTATATTAAAATAGTGCTTTTCTGTCATTTATTTTGTTCCTCAGAAGGTTTATTCTGAGGAATAACCCAAATATGCTTCCTTATAAAAACATTAGGAATAAAAATTGTTTCTCTTGTTGCAGTTGTGCAGGTTTCAGACTAGAAACCTTTGCTTGCTTTCATGCGTACACTCTGATCCTTCAATATATCAAGTTCCTGGTTCAGATTTGGGCCCAATTGAAAGTTACCCTGACATACAAAACACATGCGATGGTCTACTTTAAAAATCTTTTTTTTCTTTCCTTTTTACTTTCTTTTGTAACTAGGCCTTTCAGTGCTTTCTTAAAACCTTGTCAACTTCAGAGAGAAAGACTGTGGATGTTGTTTACCTAGACTTTAGTAAAGCCTTTGACATTGTTTCCCACAGCATTCATCTGGAGAAACTGGCTGCTCATGGCTTGGATGGGCATACTCTTCGCTGAGTAAAAAACTGGCTGGATGGCCAAGCCCAAAGAGTGGTGGTGAATGGAGTTAAATCCAGTTGGTGGTCGGTCAAAAGTGGTGTTCCCCACGGCTTGGTATTGGGGTCAGTTCTGTTTAATGTCTTTATCAATGACCTGGATGAGGGAATCAAGTGCACCTTCAGTAAGTTTGCAGGTGACACCAAGTTGGGCAGGAGTGTTGTTGGTCTGCTTGAGGGTAGGAAGGCTTTACAGAAGGATCTGGACAGGCTGGATCAATGGGCCGAGACCAACTGTATGAGGTTCAACAAGGCTCAATGCCGAATCCTGCACTTGGGTCACAACCCCATGCAATACTACAGCCTTGGGGACGAGTGGCTGGAAAGCTACCTGGCGGGAAAGGACCTGGGGGTGTTGGTCAACAGCCGGATGAATATGAGCCAGCATTGTGCCCAGGTGGCCAAGAAGGCCAAACAGCATCCTGGCCTGTATCAGAAATAGCGTGGGCAGCAGGACTAGGGGAAGTGATCATCCCGCTGTATTTGGCACTGGTGAGGCCGCATCTCAAGTACTGTGTTCAGTTCTGGGCCCCTCACTACAAGAAAGACCTTGAGGTGCTGGAGAGTGTCCAGAGAAAGGCAACAAAGGTGGTGAAGGGTCTGGAGCACAAGTCTGATGGGGAGCGGCTGAGGGATGTGGAGTTGTTTAGCCTGGGGAAGAGGAGGCTGAGGGAAGACCTTACTGCTCTACAACAACCTGAAAGGAGGTTGTAGCAAGGTGGAGGGTCAGTCTCTTCTCTCAAGTGATAGGAGAGGAAGAAATGGCCTCAAGTTGCACCAGGGGAGTTTTAGATTGGATTTTAGGAAAAATTTCTTCACTAAAAGGGTTGTCAGGCATTGGAATGGGATGGTCAGGGAGGTGGTAGAGTCACCATCCCTGGAGGTATTTAAGACATGTAGATGTGGTGCTTGGGGACATGGTTTAGTGGTGGACTTGGCAGTGTTAGGTTAATGGTTGGACTTGGTGATCTTAAAGGTCTTTTCTAACCTAAATAATTCTGATACTATGATTTCACTACCAACATCATGTCAATGGAAACTCCAATTAAATCTTTTGTGTGTGCACTTCTTAAGTTTCTTTTCTTTGCAAACATAACGGTTGTGTTTTAATTCATTGTATGGACTGCAAAAGCTTTGCCAGTTACAGACTGCAGTCTAGTAGTTTAAAGTTCAGAAAATGTTTCTATTACATAGGTATTGTAGGGACAGATAAACACCTTCTCACTGGTCCTCAATATAAAGTTAAGTATCGCAAACTCTGTATCCAAAACTGGCCCATGACATTGGGATGTACCATGGCGAAAATAACACTAAACTGGTGGAAGAAGCCAGAATCGTGTAATCTCACTTTTTAAGAGAAGTGCCAGTTTTCCCTCTTCCTGTAAATGTTCCTTGAATTCAAGCAAAGGAGGAAAACATGTTACCTGATTAAAAGGGATATTTCTTGGCAGAGAAAGGAAGTCTGTCTTTCTCCATGGTTGAAGCAACTTGTTAGTTAATGTGTTCTCAGTCCTGTTCCTTGTAAGCTTTACAAAACCAGTATTTCTTCATTTTGGAGTACACAATACCCAGTAGTAAATGATACTGAAAAAGAGGTGCGGAGACCTCTTCCTGGCAGTTTTGGTATTTAAAAAAAAAAAAAATCAACTCATGAAAATTTTTACAACCATTTCCATAAAAAGCTCATACTATAATATTCAGTCTCTTTTTAAAACGTTCTTTGCCACATATGTGTGTCTCTGTATTTTATGCTCATGAGGTGGGTTGACCTTGGCTAGATGCCAGGTGCCCACCAAGCTACTCTGTCACCCCCTGCCTCAACTGGACAGGGGAGAGAAAATATAACGAAAGGCTTGCGGGTCGAGATAAGGACAGGGAGAGATCACTCACGAGTTACCATCATGAGCAAACTTGGGGAAATTAGTCTAATTTATTACCCATCAAATCAGAGTAGGATAGTGAGAAATAAAATCAAATCTTAAATACACCTTCCTCCTACCCTTCTCTTCTTCCTGGCCTTAACTTTACCCCTGAGTTCTCCACCTCTTCCCCCACCAGCAGTGCAGAAGGGTGGGGGACAGGGGCTGCAGTCAGTTTGTTATGTGTTGTCTCTGCTGCTCTTTCCTTCTTATGCCCTTTCCCTGCTGCAGCGTGGGATCCCTGCCTCGCAAGATAGTCCTCCACGAACTTCTCCAACATGGGTCTTTCCCATGGGCTGCAGTTCTTCAGACTGCTCCAGCCTGGGTCCCCTGTGGGGTCACAAGCCCGGCCACCAAACCTGCTCCAGCCTGCGCTCCCCTCTGCATGGGACCACAGGCCCTGCCAGGAGCCTGCTCCAGCGTGGGCTTCCCATGGGGTCCCAGCATCCTTCGGGCATCCCTCTGGTCCGGTGTGGGGTCCTCCCCGGGCTGCAGGTGGGGATCTGCTCCAGCGTGGGCCTCCATGGGGTCCCGGGGGACAGCCGCCCTCCCCGTGGGCTGCCCCAGGGGCTGGGGGGAATCTCTGCTCCGGGCCTCCAGCACTTCCTCCTCCTGCTGCACTCACTTGGGGGCTGCAGGGCTGGTCCTCTCACATATTCTTACTCCTCTCTTTGGTGCTGCTGTGCAGTTTTGTTGTGGTTTGTTTTTTTTCCCCCTTCTCCTTCTTAAATACATTATCCTAGAGGCACTACCACTGTCGCTGATGGCCTCAGCCTTGGCCAGCGTTGGGTCCGTCTTGGAGCCGGCTGGCATTGGCTCCATTGGACGTAGGAGAAGCTTCTGGCATTTTCGCGCAGAAGCCACCGCTGTAGCCCCCCTGTGACCAAAACCTTGTCACGCAAATCCAATACAGCTCAGCATCAAGTTCTTATATAAGCTGAGCTAAATGTTACTGGATTGTTTTCTTAATTTACTTAACATTTGTGTGGTAATACTCTGAATTGTTATTGCAGCTGTATACTCACAGTTACCAATAATCTCTGCCAAGGAATTATGAAAGACAAGTTTATTGTTTTCATTAGGGATTTTAGATCAGGGAGCTGAAATGGAGTGACTAACATGCAGTGCTATGCTAAGACCAGTTCATTAATATTTTGTTGGGTATTTCCTGGTTAAATCAAGAGATAATGGGAACAAATGCTGATGCCTCTTCATTGAGACCATGTTCTTAATTAGTCTTTTAGCAGAGTAATTTGTTACTTGCTCTGAATATAAATAGTTTGTAAAATTTCTAACAATTTATATCAGTATTTGTATACTAAAACCAACTTCTATGCATGTACACATACAGTGAGCAACTGCAGATGCCTGCGTGCCCACACCACTGTCCCCAGAGTTACCATCAACTCTTGTTATGTATTTTAATTGGGAGACAACAGCAAAAAGATGGGAGAAGCAATTTATAGTGTAAAAATGCATAGTAGAAACCTAATACTTTACAATATAAAAATATAATTTAATATATTTACTTTTGAAAAAATCTGTTAAATGTGATTTTTGTAGAGAGCAAGTGCAATGTGGAGAATATATGGACTTTGTATCACACTGCAGCACAGTTAAACGAAGAAGCAGAGTTGGTTAATCCTCACTCATAGTAATCCTTTTACATGTTGACTGACTCTGAAAAAAGTTCATTTGAGAAACTCCTATAACTAAGAAACAGTTATTTTTATATTTAATAAGCTATTTTTACGAATAATCATAGAGTTCAGTAATGAGTAATGGTTTAAAACAGGAAGGTGCTACGTAATTGCTAGTATCCTGTGAGCATCAGGAGTGTTCTTGATGCTTTCTATGGACAGGGAAAGTTACCATCCTTGAGAGTATGCGTAATGTATTTTTGCTTAAGGAATAAAGGTACAGATTGAAGTTAATCACTGATCAGTGCAATATTTTCGGTGTAGTATGTCAGTCTTTTTATCTTTTATCTTTCTATTGTCTTTCATTGATGTTTATAGGATATTTGAAAAACAGAAGTATTAACAAGATTGTCACCCATGGAAAATAACACAGGGCACAATCTAGAGAATACCTTATATCTATTCAATCTATGTGTCTGTTCGTATAACTACAGTGCATTTGTTTGGCTTAAACAGAGCACATTTCATGTGGAAATACTCATAGATATGTGAACACCTCTTAAGCATCCTCAAAATGTAGCATAATTTAAGACCAGGTAGGCAAACAGTACCTCCTTAGAAAAGGAGATGGAAGGGAAACAATACACAAATCCAAGTGTTTCTTTAAAACAAGTTCAGTATTAGAAGTAAGTTTAGGAAGATGTAGCTAGGAGAAAGCCATGAAGATGGTAATATAAAAAGATGACGACTCTGAGTATACTGGTTGAGCAGCCAGTCAGTCTTCCGGTGTTACCCTGAAGCTTGACAAGATTGAATGAGTTGGATGCAACAGTTTGTCTAAATATCTTAAGATCTTCTCCCTGCAATTTCAGTAGTGTCTGTGTGTTACTCAGTTGAGAAGTGTATTTATCCACAGGCTTTAAGATATAAAAGTCCTATTTTATTTTTTTAACGTGTGTGTGGGGAAGCCTGAGGGAAAGCAAGTTTGTGAGTTATCTGAAGTAAAGGAAAATTATTTCTAGAACAGACAAGTTGCCCAGCAGGCTGTACTAAGCATATCTTTGATGCAGTGGTGTTCTGCTGTGGATCTTTGGTCAGATTCACCTTCCAGCATGTTTATTCTTTTCCTCACCAATAGATGTGAAAAAGCTCATACACCGCACCTTACAGAGTGGGCACGTGTATGAAAGTGTGAGTTGCCACCACATCTGTGTATGTGGGAAAGGCTGAATAGGGTCCTAAACTGCAAATGTTTCTCGGTGCCAATATTGCCCATGCAGCGGGTCTTAAAACCAGTTGTTCCAAAGGTGGGAGCAGTTAACAATTGTATGCGTGGGAAGCCAGAAAACTTACATTACAGTCAGTAAGGGCAGTAAAGATTGTACTTTATATTGACTGATGCAGGTTAATATGTATGTTTGGAAGGCTGAAGCAGAGCTTTTTTTTATGCTCAAGGTATAGGATGTTAAGGATTGATTAATGTGGTATCAACATTTTGTATCTCTCCATCACAGAATTCTGTTTGCACTGTATCATACCAGAATTTTAACACTGAATGACAAGGAAAAGCTCTTTATCTGCTGAATTTAAACACTATAAATTTATCAAAATCAGTGCTTTATTTTTTTCTGCCTCAGTTGCAACCAAATACTGAGCTGACCTGACTCTTACTTAAGTTGCGAGATCTGTCTAGATCATGCATTAAGGTCAGATGGCTACAGACCATTTCCAATATTAGTAGCTGAGTTAAAATCTAATATACTGTTACACAAAAGAGAAGTCCTTATTTGCACTGTTTGAATCTCAAAGGAACAAAGTGTCTTTTAAGAACATAGCTATGCCCAAATACTGTCTCGTATATATACATGGCACTAGTTTCAAGGCATGTGGTTATGTTGACATTCCCACTAAAGCTTTTATTTAGCAGTAGAAACATTTGGAAAATGATTAAATACTAATCAGTTGATCAAGACTCATTCTATTTACAAGAATCTGTTAATCATTTTAATGCTATACATATTTCTTTTATTCTGGCAAAATTATCTGATAGTTGTATTAATTGTTAAAATTATTTTCAATGTCATGTCATAAATTTGGGGGTTTGTCTTTGTTTTCATACATGATCCATAAAGCAGACATCATCTTTTTGTTTCAGCCAGTTTTCTATGGCTTTGGTTTTGATGAAAGTTTCCTATGGGTGTTTAGATGACTTAGGTACTTTTATATTACTTTTGTGACCATTCATTACTAAAATACATGTGAAACACTTTCTGTTTGTTGAACTTAAATTCTAATTAAAAACATCTTAAAAAGTGTAAAAAAATATATTTAGAAATATCTTTTAAGTGTTTGTAAGGCATTTTTTTTTTGGTAGCTGAACAGTTGAGTTCCAGGTATATTTTCGTTACAGTAACAAACCAATTTGGTTTTTATAAAAATAATTATCATTTAGTAAAGGAAACTGGTGGAGCACTCCTTTCAATATGTGTGGGTTTTTTTGTTTGGTTTTTTTTGTTTGTTTTTCATAACAGCAAAACTCAAGATTCTGCTTTTTTTCAATGAGAGGGAGGAAGGGAAGAGAAGAGAACATATGTTCTAATCTGAAGTTTTTTTGCACCTGGTAGCTAGTTGTCTACAGACCTTTTTGTCCAATTGAGAAGATGGTATCTTCATATTTCTCAGCAACAGTTAGTATTTTAGCTTGCTATTTGTCAAGAGTTGTATATTTAGCTAATTTTTCTTCACACTTACCGTAGGAGGCATTGAGGCACTATGCATAAAACAAGAGGACACACTGTATTGAAATGCCTTGCATCAGACAATAAAGGCAGAAGTATATTTCATCAGTACATAGATTATTTTTGAGAGTAGAAGATTCCAGCATTTTCATATGAAGGTGGAGATGATACAAATGTGTGGACAAAAAGGTGCTTTTCACTTACTAAGTGAATGTCAAGACTTGTTGGTATTTAAGATAAACATGTCATTTGCTAAGTAACTAAAACAAAAAAAGCTGATAGCTTCTGATTCACAATTTTATTTCTTCAAATTTGATAAAAAGGAAAACAGGTAACTAAATGAAGGTATTTGTCAATACATTTTTATACCAGTATTGAGCTTCACACTTAACTAAGTATGAACTAAATGTATAGAGAAGTTATTTGGAGTTCAGATGATTTTTGATTGAGTCATTATACTTCAAATACTATTATCTTAGATACATTAGGATTATGCATATAAGTGACATAGATCATAAAAATGAATTACTTTGAGTTTGACTGTATAATTCTGTTTTTTCTTGTCATAATAAACATCATTTGCATTTTAATTTGATTTTGGCCTTTGTGACTCAACTGTGCCAAGTGTTGTGCGTAATATTCAAAGGACTGAAAGTAAAATCGGACAGTTTGGCTTTGTATTTAGATGCCTGAAAAATACAGCAACTTAGTTTGATCAGGCAGCAAAGGTTTGGATAGCGACTTCAGAGAATTTCTCTGTAAAACCTTGCTGGAGGAAACATGTAACTTCGAATGGAAGTTACCTGTGGCCGTGTCAACACTGAATGGTGCAAGTGTTTGAGACCAGTATTGACTAGTAAGTGGTCTTAACTCTTGTCACACAGAATTATAAGAAATAATACAAATGTCATGTCTCAACAGTAGAAACAATCTGTAATATTGATATTGTTTGCTATATGATCTTACACTGATCATGAGAAGTTGCTGAAACTTAAATTTTTAAATATGAGTCAGGAAAACAGAACCAAATTTTTTGGTAAAGATATCCAGATTGCCATTCATTTTCAAGGTGATCTGTACCACCTGCTAGGCGGGGAAAGGAAAGAGGAGGATAAGCAGCACTCCCTTCCCCCAAGCCATCGTGTCTTTATCTCTGGGAAAGCACCATTATTTTTTCTATTCCAATGATTGCATGGAGACCTGAAAACCTGCACCGTTGCCCCTCGAAAGAAACTAGGAACCGATTCCTCTGAAACTGGGAGAGCAGCTGTTAAAAAGCCAATTTTTCTGTTACCAGGGAAGGCTTAATCCGCTTCTGTGTTGTCTCTTCCCACCCTTTCAGAAGTTGTGCTGCATGTTATCATATTTTCCATCAGTTTAAGGTAGTAGTTCATCCTCCTTCATCTCATTCATGACTACTAGCTGTTCCTAATGAACAGGGGGATTTGCCACAAAAGACAAGGTAAAAGTCTTATTCAGTTGACTGAGCATCAGAATGACCTTTGATTCCTTGCAGTACAGTCTAGGTTAAGGTGGAGCAATGTGTGACTGTCCAAGTATGGAGTGGAAGAGCACACTTACCTGAATTCAACCCTTCCCACAGTCTACCTTTGTCAAAATAAGTGTATGTTAGCACTTAGTGACCCCAATATCAAGATACAGCCTTCTGGCATTTAGTAATATTTAATTCAAGAACTAATAATATATGAAATTATTCTAGTAACTTTCATCTTCAAAAAAAAACCAAACCCCAAAAAGTTCTGTGTTACAACAAAATTGAATATGCAGTTTATTATTTTTCCAACTAGCAGGACCAAAAATGTGTGTGCTTTTTGAATAATCAGTGCTGTCACTTTGTGAAACTTTACAACGCAGCAAAACTCATTTCACTTAGAAGGAATTTGGGGAGCATCGTGGATATTGGCTCCAAGAGTATAAAGGGCAACTTCTTAATTCAAGCTAAAAAACCCTTGTGTATTTAACAGAAAATTTTCTTCTTGTGCAAAATGTTATTGTTTCCAAGGTGAATCTATTATATGTGTCAAAACCCTCAGTTAAGAAAAGACTGAGTATGAAGGTTAATGATAGTGTGGTATTCTTTATCGTGGTAATGAGGGGAACCCCACAAGTAGGATTATTTTTACAGCATCCTTAAGGTAGGATTTTTCTGTTGTGGTTTATGACTTGCATAATATGAATGATCTTATTTCTGCATGTTTGGAAAGCACACTGTGCCGTGGAAAAAATTTAGATTTCTGAAAAAACACATAATTAAAATATTTTTCTTTTAACTTCAAAATAACCGTTTTATCAACATTCAAATAGATTAACAACAATATTCACTAAAATGGCTAGTAATAATGAGAAATTGTACGACCAGTGACAAAACTGTTGACCAGTCTTTGAGCTGTTTTTAATATTTGCTTCGTAGTACAAAGTAGATGAGACCTCTCACATCATTCTTGTGATAGAGAATTTCCATATTGCTGTTCCTGGGTATTTTGAATACTACAGGTTTGTGGGCAATTTAGCGGAATAAGCAGCAGGGAAGGAAGATGCTGGTATTCTTGGTTTCCTCTGTTCCATTGTTTTGCATGGTCCCATACCTGATGGACATGGCATCAAAGCTATGTCCGAAAGAAACGTTGAATTCTGTTTCTGTGGATGTTTTGGAGGTAACAGATGGACTGAAAAAGAAGCTGCTGTAGGCTTTAGGTCTTAATTTCATTTCTTTTTCATACCTGTTTGCTTGAAACACTAGTTTATTATAAATTCAGATATAGTGCAGCAAGAAATATGAATAAAACAAAATTCTACTGAATTTTAAAAACTTTTAAAAATTCTATACTTTTCCTATTCAATGGTTTCATGGATCAAAGACCTTTTGTCTTACTATGACTAGAAACAAGAACTGAATCTCATTGTCTAATCAGGGGAATTTCTTGTTTTCAAAGGGATGTGTTTCCATTTTTAATTCTTACAGTTAATCAGATATTGAACATTGAGAAATAGAAGTGTGAAGAGCTAAAATGTCTTGTCCTTGCCTTTCTCTAACCATAACTACAGAAAGAAAAGTCAATATTTGAGTGCCAGTGTGGAAGCTTCTCAGTGAGTCAGTGTTGCAAGTTTATTAGAAATAGATTAATATGTAATAAAATTATGGGACACAAAAATGTGTTTATCCCTTCATTCTGCAGCCACATATGTAGTGTACACACTTTAATTATTGAACCTTACTTAAGTTTTCAACTCAAAATTACATTCCCCTAGCAGGTCTGACAGGGCTTTCTCTCTAGAGGGAAGCTCTTTTCTCCAGTGAGACTTCCAGGTGCAAGTCACACATTGATCTGTTGTACCAATAGCCTTTGAGGCCAGCTTTTTGCCCATACATTCAGTTTGTGCCTTTCGTGTTGGCTACCAAGTTAACAGAGGGAAAAAATCAAAAGCTGTATTAAAATCTAATTAAATCTACTGTTTACCTGTTACACATAGAGCCAGTTACTTTGTCTTAGAAAGCAATTGACTTGGTCAAGAGTGTTTTGCCTTCAGTAAATCTATGTTGACTGTTCTCATCTTGCTCTTCATGTGCTAGGGAATAGTTTCCATGAGGACTTACTGTAAAGTTTCCACAGTGATGAAAGTGAGGTCTGCCAGCCTGTCGTTCTCTGGACAATCCTTCCTGCTGTTTTTTTGAAGCTATCATGGCATTGACCTTTTTCCAGTCGTGAGGGACCTGATCGCTACAATGTCTTAAGGCTGACAGAGTGGCTTCATGATAAGATTAGCCATCTCTCTCAACACTTTCAAATATGTGTCATCTGATCCCTTAGCCTTGTACATGTCCAACTGCTGTATGTGACTGTCTCGCTTGGTCCTCCTGTGCTGTGGTGTTAGCACATTTCCCTCCTAGTCCTTGCTAGTGGGCAGTTGAAACAGATTTTGCCAGTAAATACTTAAGCAAAGGCTTTTACTACCTCAGCCTTTTCAGTCAAATTTATTACTATGTCACCTGTGCCATTCTCCACACTTCCGCATCTCCATGGCACATCCCTTCCCAGTTTTAACTTCAGATAGATTTAGGTCTTCCTAATTCCAGCCCAGTGCAATCCAGCTCAGGATTTCTGTTTTATACTCCCTGATAACTTGTCCTGCTTCTCTCTCTTGGCCTTCCTTTTTTTGGCATTGTCAGGATCTCCCTGTTTAGCCAAACTGGCCTCTTTTTTTTTTTTTTTTTTTTCTTCCAGATGGGGATGGATTCCCTTGTGCTTTGCAGAGATTGTTCATGGGAATTGACCCACTGTCCTGAGTTGATTCATGTATCAGGAGAGCCTCCCGAGGCCTCCTGGTTACTCATTCCCTAAAGAGACTGAGGTCTTCCTGAATCCTGGGATTTCTAGTGTGCTACTTGTCTTCCTCACTAGCATCAGGATCATCAGCAATTTTGCCTGAAGTCTTAGACTATAGAATGCCACTGTCTACTGTCTAGCCTATGATCTAGGATGTTCATGTTGAAAAGTGTTTTTAGGTAGTTTTATTCCTTCTGTGAAGAATAGATTGTTAATGCACCATTCACTGTCATTCCTCCAAAATCTGTTTGAGGCTATCTCAGGAGCTGAGACACCTAAAGTCAAATATTGTTGGCATGCTTGCTTCTGATACCAAAAGGTTTTTACCAATTCCGTGTTTTTGTTAGGAAATATTCAAGGAATATGGGATGGGGCATCTACCACCTCTCTGGGCAACCTGTTCCAATGTTTCACCACCCTCAATGTGAAAAATTTCTTTCTTATATCTAGTTTGAATCTACCTTCCTTTAGATTAAAACCATTAACCCTTGTCCTTTTGCAACAGGCCTTGCTAAAAAGTCTGTCCCCATGTCTCTTAAAAGCACCCTTTAGGTACTGGAAGGCTGCTGTAAGGTCTGCCCAGAGCCTTCTCTTCTCCAGGCTGAACAACCCCAACTCTCTCAGCCTGTCTTCACAGGAGAGGTGCTCCAGCCCTCGGATCATCTTCGTGGCCTCCTCTGGACTCGCTCCAACAGGTCCATGTCCTTCTTGTGCTGAGGACCCCAGAGCTGAAGGCAGTACTGCAGGGAGGGTCTCACCAGAGCGGAGTAGAGGGCAAGAATCCCTTCCCTCAACCTACTTCGCTCTGATGCAACCCAGGATGTGGTTGGCTTTCTGGGCTGTGAGCGCACATTGATTTGGATGCACATTTGGAGAAAAAGAATTGTGATTCAAGGTTCCATGCTTCTTAGTAAGCATTGCTGTATTGGGAAGCGAAGCTCTGCTCTGAAGTAGCATGTGGGCCTGGGAGGTTTTCTGTGCAGGTAAGAGGGGACTGGATATTTACATTTGACTTTTTTTTTTTTTTTTAGAATTACATGATTTAAAGAAAAAAGTGAAGTAGACCTTGATTGGTTTAGGTCACATTCTAAGTCAACATTCAGGATGAGGAAGGCAGTTCTTAAACTAGAGGGGTTTTCTTCATTTTTGGATTCTTAAAAAAAAAAAAGTCTTTTATAAGATATTTTGTTTGTTCTTCCCTGCTGCAGTGCTCAATCCAGTCACAACCTGTTACAGGTTTAACAAATCTCTAAAGCACTTTAGTCAAACTCTTTGAATACTTTAAGTTTCAATGACAATTTCAGTAGAGCTTTATATAAGGAAATGCGCAACCTTTAACTAGAACCAGAATGTTCTCTGTGTATTCGCTTTCTGACGTCTTTCTGTCCCATAATCAACTTTAAGAGGTACTGCAGGTGGCTTGGAGGTAGAGTGAGTTAACGATTAATAAGGATTTACGCAGCTTTTTGCGTCACTTTTTATTTCCAAATCATTTGCTAACAAGTCACCTAAGGGCTTAAAATCGACCAGGACAATAAACAGCAGGAGCCTGTGGTGCAATTGATGCTGATGAACAAAGAAAATAAATTATAGAAGTCAAAACAAGTATTATTTTATTGGTTGCACTTGATACTATAAAAATTTGTTTTATTGTAAGGAATACAAAGAACCAATTCAAATTATGATTTTTCTGTTGTAATTTTATGTAGAACCTAAACTTTCTTCTTTATATTTAATGCAGTGATTATTCAATTTATCAAAAGTTGTATGGCTTTTTCTCAAGAACATTCACTCAAATGGACATCAGCCTTAATATATCATTCTTTTTCCTTTTCTGTTATTCATAACTCTTTTTGGAGGTTGTCATTGCAGCAGGAAGGTATTATATCTTCAAATGTTACAGAACTAGAAAAGCAACAAAACCAGCCATCTCCACGACCATGTTGAAGGTTTCTGTCAAAAGAGTATAGTTTCTTAGTTGTTCTTACATTCCTTTTAAGCCTCCAGATCCTTTCAAATAAGATTAAGTCCTTTATAAACATTTAACTAATGATAGCTAGTGCCTTCCAAAGAGACAAAACTTTGTTGAATGTGAAACAATGGGATATGTTACTTTCATTTCTTTTAACCACACTGCCTTCTGGGGTACTTGATTGCAATCACTTATACACAGGCAATTCCTGGTTTTCTGAACAAAACTTTGACAAACTTTCCTTTCTCACTCCAAAATTTTCCTCGCAGATTTCATATAGTAATACTTACATAATTTCATTACAAATACTGTTTTTTGCAATTGGTGCTGAGTTTACTCCCCTGCTTCTATTGGCTCTTACAACGCTTAAGTCTTTTTGGCTGAAAGTTTAGACTTGGTGTAGGTAACTTGTAAGTCTATCACCAGCCTTTTATAAGGGTGGGATTTCATGTATGTGAGCTTTGATCCGCAGTGCTTTCTTTTGCTTTGGGAGATACATGTAATGGTATGAATGTCTTAATATTCTTGAACTAAACGTTGGAGAGCCTACGGGTCAAAATGACAAGTATTGTTATTCATAAATGAGACCGAAGTTAATGGGATTTCTTCACACTTTTCTCTGGAAATACATATTCTAGTTCTGATTAATTTTAAAGATCTTTGAAGGCTATACATTTATAGCAAGACTGTATATTTTAAATGCTAAACCAGTAGGTATTTTGATTTTATTTTTAGTTAAGAGAAGGAAAGAAGCTGAAACTGCAGCCGTTAAATGTCCTCTGATTGCAATCGTTGTTTTTTAAAATTGCTCTTGTGGTTCAAACAGAAGGTACATAAATTGTTAATGTGATGCATGTTGTGCAGTATACTAAATAAATTGAAAATGTCTATTAAAGTTTGCATGCTACAATTAGTACTTAAACCAGTTTGAATATATGGTTTATATTATCGTGTTGCACTATCTTCTGAATGTGCTAGAAAATCACATCTTGTATCATCATGATAAAAATTTTCAATATGTTGAATAATTTGTATTAAATGAATGTGTAGCAAAGTAAAGCTATGTTCTTCTGGTGTTACGCAAAAATGCTGAATATAGTTAGGAGTCAAAAGGGTTTCTCTGAACTAGATAGATTCACTATTTCTGTTTGAGAGAAGTCAACAAGAGCTTTGATCGCAAGGTTTGTTACGTTTTTTGCTTATGCTATGGCTCATAATTACAAAATGAATACTTTCCAGCAGTTTGCTCTAGGAGCTTTCATTGTTGTGTTGGTTTTATCCTTCATAGATAAACTTGTGTAGTAGAGTACTCTGTTGCACTTTACGTTTATTGGAGGTTGGGAAAGGAGCATTAAACATGGGCTTATTACTGTGTATTTTTGCGATTTCAGTGGTCCTGGATAAATTTACACCAGAATCGGGCACTGATCTTCAGCACAAACAGAATCATACCTTTTTTTAGACTATTTTGCAGAACAGTATTGTTGCCAATCATGGCTTTTGTTCAAGAGTTTTAGGAGTCTTTTAAGTTCAACAAATCAAGGACATCTTCCCCTATTTTCCTCTCTCTTGCTAAGAAAACATTCTTTCCAGAAATCCAATGCTCACATTGGCAGACTCAAATCAGACTTTCAGACCTTGAGGGCCTGAACTTGTAGGGGGAGTGTGTTGCTTTGAGAATAATACCAAGACACTTCAGGTTGCCACTTAAAATGGAACAGCTAGACGACTTCTGTCTCAGAAAATTATGTCTTAGAAAATCAGAGTATAGTAGAAATTTCCAAAACCACAAGCAATTACAGAACAAAAGCAGGATGCAGAAAACTGAATTTTGTTAAACTTACTAATGAAGATCTTCTTTCATTGCCTGAGTACTTAATCTGTCTTATGAGTCTGGCCACTTGATTTCTTCGTCTGAATCTGAACTTAACCTTTCTCGGTTTGCTTTAAACTTGATCTTTCAATTTGTTGTTAGAAGTTTTTTGTCCTTTGTGTATAAGCCATGAAAACAGTGCAAGGAGAGAAAGTGCTACTAAGTCTTCATTTCTTCACCAAGTTCTGACCTCTCTTCTTGTTTACATTATAATAAATTGCTCATTATTCTCTGTGTATGGGTACTGACACTCAGAGTGGTAAAGCAGAAAAAAGTAACTTTCTCTGTTTTTCCTAATTTTTCTTGATTTTTAAAAATACTTTGCATGCTGTAGATAGTCTTTAATTTTTTTTTAAAGTCTATTGAAGATACAGTGCTAAAACTTTATAAATTCTATACTTGGGAAAATAATTACCGTATAACCATTTAATTAACATTGTAACATTTTTGCTCAGAGCTTCGTATAAAGACCAACCAAAATAAAAACTGAAACATTGAAACATGGAATAGGTTGCCTGGACAGACATGGGTTTAAATTAATTGTTAATTTTAGAAGCAATCCTTTAAAACTTTTCATATTACTTTATGTCCCCTGTCTCCTTATATCTGTTTCCTCCTCGTTAAGGAAGCAAGAGATCAGTGAAATTACCCTTTATATTTGGCACTGGCTTGCCTGTATCCTACTTATAATTGGGTCAGACATCTTTCTCCCTCTGTTTGTATAGCATTAGAAATTGTTATATAAAAGATGTAAACAATTTTTTGGATTATGACCTTGAAAAAAAACTTAAGCAAAGTGCTGGAATTGAACATATGATGTTCCCTGGGCTAATGATGGTCATCATCTACCCTGAAGTATTAGAGAGATGTGGGCTATACTTCATATCTTTATATATTGTCAGAGCTCTGATATTTGTGAGTGTACAATAGTGTGGTTTTCCTATTTCATCCTAAAAGTCAGGACTATAAAATACTTACAAAGGTGTGTATGATGTTTAAGATTAGAATTCATTTATAATTAAATGTCTACATTGTTATAGAGAACGTGTTCATGTATTGAAAACTTGCTCAATACTTTCTTTAAAGTATATTTTCTTTTAAAAAATATTAGAAACATCAGGGGAATTCTTGATGTGGGATGTACACTGTAAAATATAAGGACTTTTGTCTTAAAGCCAACATGATAAAATCGTAGTGTGAAATGCTGATGCCTTATTAACAAAATGAATGGTTTTTCTCCCCTGTTTATGGAAAATTCTCTTGGATTTGAAGTAAAATAATTTAAAAATTAAAATTATTTCTAAGTATTGTAACTATTAAAAAATAAAGAACTTTGAAAGCAAAGTGAAGGTCTCAAAACTGATAGATGGCATTTTTAAATTTCATTTTGAAAATATGATTGGCACCTGTGATGTTCACTTAAATTTTGAGTTCCATTAAAGAGAAAGGAAATGATAGGATGAATACCTCCCATACATAAAAACAGTACTATAGTTGCTAATTATAGTTAAAGGTGCTTATACATCTGGGATGACCCACTATACTAAGTGAAAGAACTCTTGTGTTTGTGGTAGAAGGCTACGCACATATCAAGTGGAAAAGTCTGCAAGTTGTATGCAGAATTTTGTAACCTGCTGCAGACACTACTGGGAAAGCTTTATTTAATTTATTAAAAATAAGTCAGTCTTACTTTGAAGATGTTTATGTACTGACCAGAAGATGGACTAGTTGCATAAGTTTTTTGCTTGAACTTGGACTGAAGTGGAGCAGCTTGGAGAGGCAATGTCTCTTAGTTTGGCATGTTGATGTTCTGTCAACTTTCATACTGCTTATTTTGTTTTGTAGTCTAATTTATGGAATCACCTAGAGTTTTAAGATACATTTTATGGATGGTGAGTGTTTGCCTTGCACTAGTGAATCAAGGATTGTCCCAGATTGTTACACGCTTTCTTCAGCTTTTGTTGGAAAGTACCCAGGGAGTACTTGAAAGAATTGATTGAAATTGCCAGACTCTGTTAAGTCACTTATTGTTTGCAAGAAGTGAAAGTATAGCTTCCTTGCTGGGCTACATCAGGTGATAGCAAGAGGGCATCAGATGATGGCATAAACGATGCAAAGAATTGGGCGGTGGAAAGATGTGTGCTGCCCACTCAGCCCTCCACAAGGAGGGAA
The DNA here is from genome assembly GCF_000690535.1 of Cariama cristata. NCBI lineage: Eukaryota > Metazoa > Chordata > Aves > Cariamiformes > Cariamidae > Cariama > Cariama cristata. The sequence continues at coordinate 73,895 of NW_009604232.1, read as the reverse complement.
GCCATCAAGGCTGCAGGAACCAATGCCTTTCTTGCCTGTGTACTACTCTACAGCTCTCTCCTCTCCCCTCTCTAATGCTAATTGTTTACTGATTTTTAAACAAATGAAGGATTTGGGATGTTATTCTTAGTGATGAGATATTTTGCTGCTTCTTTCATATAAGAAAGGATTTAAACTTGTATTTCCCCAGTGGGAAGATGAAAGGTAGAAATCTTGATGCAGCACAAGATTAGAGATGATGATAAAAATGGAGATGTAGCCAAGGCAGCAAGTGTGTACTGCTTCACCATTGCCTCTGGCAAGCTCAGTCTTAGATGGTCCTGTCACCACTCTGACTGTTTGTCCTTCATAAAAACCTGTGGCTGAAACACTTGTTCCCTCTTGAGATGAATTTCCTTTTGCCTGCCTAGACAGGTGCACCAGCTGTTAATGTGTTAGGGGGGGGGGGGGGGGGGACGAAAGCAAACCAAACAAAACTAGGTCTGTATTTTTGAACAATGATGTGTTTAAAATGTAATGGTTATTCTGCAATGTCAGAAGTAAAACAACATTAGAAAGTTGTGTGCTGCAATTTAAATGAATACAGCAAGTAAAATAGTCACCTTTACTGAGAAGATTAAAAATTGCTCTATGTTTATGAAAGAAATCTACTGTTCACAGTTAATTGTACTTTGAAAGGGCAGTTGTTGCTTGTTGCTTTTTCTTTTTTTCTTTTTAGCATTTGCTGCTACTCACTGGAGAGAAAAACGTACTGGAAAATTAAGGCTGTTCTGCAGCTGAAAAAAACATATTTGCAATTTATAATAGGGTATAATTTACTATTTAAAAGGTACTTGGAGACAATTTTTGCTTCAAGTACCTTTCTTCCACTCAGGATCAAGTACTGAAAATTAAGTAGACAACTCAGCAGTGAAAATATTGAAGTATATGTAGTAAGCTATTTTTTGCTACACGTTAGGTACTCACAATAATCAATAGGTAAGAGTTTCTTTTGGCAGGTGTTTTCCTGTTACTTTTTTAAAATTCAGATTGGTGCTGACTGTCCTAATGTTTTTTCTTTTTGAAAGGAACAGGTGTTGATTGCTAACATTATTATAATTTTTAATTATTATTTAGTATCATCTGAATCAGTGTTTAAATGATCGCATATGCTGAGTCTAAAACTCAGTTTCTTAAACTGTAACAAAAGATTGGTAAACTCTACAGGGTCTCCAGACAAACTGGATTTATTTTGGCTGCTTGTTTTCGTGGAGCAACATCTGGAGCATTTTTGTTAATTGTGAACAAAAGTTCTTGTGTGTATTTGCAGACATGCAGAGCATGGTACAAATATTTAAATTACTTAGCTCACATTCTGATCTCTGAGATAGAAATAATGCCTATTCTCCCAGGAATACTTAAAAAGGTGCCCAAGACAGAAATTATTTGAGATGAACAAGACTTGCTATTCAAGTGAAAGACTTATTTGTGACTACATGAACAGTTGACAGGCTCTGCCCAAGCTGCCAGCGGAAGGGAAGAGATTGAGCACCATCTCAGGGGAATTTCTTCTCAAAAGGACGAGCCTCCTTACTCCATTTGGTTAGCACCATGGACCCCTGACCTCTGTGAGGAGCAATGTCAGGGAAAATCCTTTTCACCTCTAGTTCCGAGTATGCTTGGGGAAGATCAATCCCTCTGCCCCAGGTCAGGCCCTTTGTAAGCCACAACTGAGACAATCTACACAATTAGGAGACAGCATTTTCAGAGGTTTATAACCTGACCAAAGGAGGATGATCCCATGCATCAACCTTTGAAAAGCACATCTCCAGAGACAAATCCCAGGTTGAGGCTTAGGGGACCTGCAGTCTCCTCCTTAGCAATATTCACGATGATGTACATTTTGTACCCAAGTGACAGGATAGAGGGTTTAATTGCTGAACAGCTTTTACCTCCTTCCAAATCCTCATCATAGCTGCATCTCACACTGTCGTTCCAATTCGAGTTCCAGCTCTAGAACTCTGAGCTGCTGGATATGCTCAATTAAATGATTGTAAAAATTTGGCAAAACAGCTTATTTCTTCTAACCTCATTTTTGGACACGATATGACCTCTTTTGTGGAAGTTCCTCAGCATTTCAAAGTTCCTCAGCATTTCAGCTATCCTGAAATGGAAAATATTGTCATTTATGGTTATATTTTGGCAAGATTTTGTGATCAGACTTAGATTTAGAAAGGAAAAGATTAGTAATGCTTAATGCTAGCGTTTGATCAGGATGGTGTAGTCTTATCTGTGTGGGACCCCAGATATCGATTTGGGGAACCTGCTGTCAGATCAGTCTTTCTATCTCTAGCCTTGTGTGTTACCTTAAGAGCATTGTCCATTCCCTTCCCTGTGAATGCAACTGTAGTTTGGACAGCTAAACCTGTATTTGTGCCTTGGCATAGCTAGAAGGATTCAAGTATTAAGCTCCAGGCATGCACCATAGTTTTGTCCATCATCTGGATGGCTGCATCACTGAATCTGTAAACTGTTAGTTATACAAGCATAGCCCATGATTTTCATCTTTTACAAAATTAAATTTAAAAAGAGTGTTTTGTTAAATATTTGCTCTATAGAAGGAATTGATAGGCAAGGGAAAGCCACTTGCTACTTAATGTGTTCATTAGAGAGGGAAGCAAAGATGTATCGTAGTGCAGATTTTTACGACTTGAATTTTACTAGACTGTCTTTTGGGTAAAGGTACTATAAATGTTTAAAAAAGTCACTTTCACTCAAAATTGCTTACTCTAGTTTTGGCCATATGTTTTGAAAAACGAAAGAGAAATATCATCTACCTTGTTTTGCCCTCTCAAATCCAAGTAAGAGGATATTATGAGGTAGCAAATACTATTTTTATACCATCTATCACCTTTGTTAACATTTTATTAGACATAAATCATGTAGTTTCAGGTTGCATAGTGACAATATGGTTCACCGTGTATTCTATTTTTATAACTTTATTTAAAACTGACATGTAACTTGCTGTACCTGAAACCCCTAGTGAGCCAGTTATTGGAGTGTAACAAAGTTTTGACGTCAGAACTGCTATTTATTCCACTGGCAACCATTAGCGATGCATTACCCTTTGGCACTCGTGTTTTCAGAAACATGGTTAAATTTTTATGACTGGTTCTGGCCAATTAGGATTCTTTCTCAATATAGAAATAAGGGAAGAGATCTTTTTTATAACTTACTAAATGTAGCTTTCCAAAAACGACAACATAAAAATATGAATTATTGCACTCACAAAACACAGTATTGAGCCACACTTCAGATTGACTGTTTGCCATACACGTGTATTTGAGAGGCAGGAGTTAAGCTAAGCTGCCTTGTCAAATGCATGAGCCTTTATTAGAATTTAATGTAATTACAGCTGAGTCATGCTTGCAGGTCAGTCTGGTAGCTTCAGTAGGATGCGAAAGAGGCTGATGATTTAAGGTAGAGAGAATTGGGGAGATATAGGTGGTGTGGAGGAAAATTGGGCAGAGGAGGTAGGCTAGGCAAAAACAAATGTCTTGTGGAGAAGTTTCAGTAGAGGTTTCTGTTGCTGGCTTTTTCCCCAAGAATTTGAATTTCAGCAACACTAGACTTAAGAGTGTTTGCATGCTGCATGCACTACATGCAGAGTGTGATGGAACAGCTGCATGAGAGGGTGCTCTAGGATCTGATTCCTGGTTATTGGTTTAGGAGCACCGTCTGTGTTCTGGCAATATGAAATACTGTCATGTACAAACAGAACCTACAACAGACAGACACGTTTTCCTTCTGTGTTGTTTTTAAGGATCTTCTCCCGGGGGCTTGGTAGTATGCAGTGTGTTCACGTGTGCAGCTGGAGTCACCTGTCTACAAAAGTTACAAAACACTTGTTTGTACATGTTGCTTTGCTAGTGTACTGTAGATGTGTTTTGAAGGGAATGCTCTTTTATATAAGAAGATTTTTCCATTCTCACACTTTATTAATGTTCTTGTGTTCTTTAGATCAGCAGTGAAAATATTGTCAGCTTTTGTCATAGGTTGCTCCCTGCAAAAATGCTTCTCCTGAAGTCTCTGAACTTTACTGTAATAGGCCAACTTTAATATATTGCATAAATGGTCATAGTTGCAAACTAAAATTCCTTAATTCTGGCAGCCACATCCTAATTTTCCAAGTAAATAGAAACTGCTAGATCTTAAAGTAATCAGGCATCTGCATTTATGTGTAAAGTAATTGTAATACAGTTTTCAGGTAATTCCAAGTGAACAACCATCTCTTGAACAGCGATGAGGTAGAAGAATTTCGGATATTCTGCTTCTAGTTCTTATACTTGCCACGTGTGGAGCCTGTGAACATCCATCATTGCTATCTCCTGTAATTTGGTTGTTCTGGGTGGTGCAGAATCTGACAGCAGACAGCATGCCGGAGGCTCTGCTGTCTTTTACCAACCTCTGTTTTAGTGACCTTGCTAAGTTAATGGAGACAAACATTATCATCTTGCAGGGTAGCGACTGAGAAAATTGTTGAAATGTGGGATATAAAAAAGTAGTTGTGAGGACTGACAAAGAAGGGCCTTGTTTGCCCAAGGGACTGAACGGAAAGTCTGCCTAAGAGGTGATGGGATTTGGAGACCATTAAAACAAAAAGGAGAAAATTTACACTTGATTCTGGAAGAGAAGGCAAACTGCATGAGATGTTTCCAGTTTCTTTGGGAAAGGCAAGTAGGCAATTAGAGAGGCAGAAAGGACTTTATTGCCTAAGCAACTGTATGGAGGAGACATCAGGTCTTCCAGAAAGCGAGAGTGGCCTTGTTGGTTACTCCTGCATGTACATTTTGTTTGCATCTGTCTGAATGTTCGCTCCCAACTGGGTACACACTGACATGACATAAGAGAACCCACACTTTGAAACATCAAAAAACATGGTGGTTTTCCTGTATGATCCTGTCAATATTCTTCTTTTAAAAGAAATTTTATAGTGGATAGATCACTCGTTTATGCTTTTGTACTTAATGAAGGAGATCATTAACAGTCTTCTGTTCATTGGAATATGCACATTTTGAAGCTATTAGTTAGCTAGTTGTTTCTGTACAGATGCCTAACTGTGAATGTGAGTGCAAGATTGGCTGCTTTTGAAAGCTGGAAAACTACTTTAAATCTCAAATTTAAGAATTGCCCTCTAATGTTAATCCAGCTTTAAAATTACAATGAAGTACTTTTCTGGCCTTTCCTGAGTGCTAATAATTTACAGATATTTAGGCAATACTTGAAACAGTCATTTTTGGAAATCTGAATCGTCATTGTAGACTTTCTCTTGCTACTGCACATGCAAGAATTGGGGAAAAGATCATCTGTTGGAGAACTTCCTGTGAAAAAGGAAGTTACAGTAATGTTTTGAAAAGTTCTGAAGTAACTGTTCAAAATGAATCCATATTTAGGCAGTTACAACCTACAAAATCTAGATATCCACAGTGTGGATATCCTTGATATGCAGGGTTTGTTAATAATGAGAGAAGGTTCTTGACTAAAGAAATCTTCAGCGCAGGAGCTGCCCTGAAGTAGAATACATATTTGTGAAAGGCCTAAACCAGTAATTTCCTTGCTCATATATTGTTATAATACAGGCAATAGTTACACAGTTTTACTGTAGTTTTAATTCCTTTTTTTCTCAGCATCCCCTTCCCCCCAAAAATCAGGTATGTTTATTACAAATGCTAGCTTTTTAGATGAATCTGCTTGAGAATATTAATATCCTTCAATATGCTACCTTAACCTTTATAACTGAATATCTGTAATTCAGACACAGTATATTCTTCTTATTGTCACAGGAATGAATAAAGTGTGTAACAGAAGAATAGTGATGGTCCACAAATGATTTCTGATGTCTTATTTTCTAACTTCAACTGCAGTTTGGGAAAACTGTGATGTTATAAGGGTAATTAGCTTCAGAGGTTGATCTTCATTTGTGCAGAATTGTGAAATTTCAGTGATTTCATATCACATAGATGGGATTTGTTTGTAATGAACACGAATATATTTAATTTCATCTCTATTGATGTAGTGGAAAAGAAGCATGGCTCATAACTATTTGTGTTATAAACTGGTAAATGAGAAATAATAGCAAGAAATAAACATCCTAAGAAAAGACTTCTTTCCCTTAGTAAATAGGAAAAGCTTTTTGAGTAATATTTTCTGTGGTGAACACCCATTCATTGTTCAGAGAGTGTGGAAATTATAATGTCTTGTGAATACCTATAGGATTGCATTGATATGTTGTGGAAAAGCAGTGGGGAGGAAGATAGAAGAGAACGGGAAATTCAGGAACTTGAGGACAATTGAAAAAATATAGCAATTGAAGGATAAAAAGCAAGTCTAGAAGACAAGAACTGTATGCAAGTTTTGCTGAGAAAAATGGAGCACCAGAAAAATATGAAAAGGGCAAGCGACTTGAATAATTCATGATTGAAGAAGATAGGACATTTTTAAGAATAATATGAGTCAGAGGTGAAATGAATGGAAAAGATGTAAATGTGGAGTGTGACAGGCAAAATGACAAAGAACAGAAGTTAGATGTTGGTTGACCATTCAACAGTGGTGGTTAAAATTTGTGGGGAAGTTGGGGATAGCCAAGCAGAAGCTTTAGAGGAGTCCTTGGGGTATGTCTTCAGTATATCTAGTTCTGGGTGGAGGTACTGAATGAAAGGCAGATTTGGGGTTTTTGTTTAGAGGGGAAAAAACCAAAACTCTGCATGGTTGTGCATTTCTGTCTCACTTGATTTTTTTGCTCTATAGCAAAAGTATATATGGCATCTCTTACTGTTACAATGGAAAGTACCATGGCTTTACACCTCTCTGTCCACTTCAGTGTGAAATCGATCAACAAAAGCGCTGCTAAGTGTACACCAGTCCCTTCAGACTCAGCTCCTCTGCACAGTCCAAAGCCGCCTGGAAATAACAGAATCACAGAATCCATTTGGTTGGAAGAGACCTCTGGGATCATCAAGTCCAACCTTAGCCCTAACACCACCATGTCGACTAGACCGTGGCACTAAGCGCCACATCCAGTCTTTTCTTAAACACCTCCAGGGTTGGTGACTCCACCATCTCCCTGGGCAGCCCATTCCAATCCCTAACGACCCTTTCTGTGAAGAAATGCCTCCCCATTTCTAGCCTGAACTTCCCCTGGTGCAGTTTCAGACTGTGCCCTCTTGTCCTGTCACTGGTTGCCTGGGAGAAGAGGCCAACCCCAGCTTTGCTACAACCTCCTTTCAGGTGGTTGTAGAGAGCGATCAGGGCTCCCCTCAGCTTCCTCTTCTCCAGGCTAAACAACCCCAGTTCCCTCAGCCACTCCTCATGAGACTTACCCTCCAGATCCTTCACCAGCTTCGTTGTCCTTCTCTGGACTCGCTCCAGCACCTCGAGGTCTTTCTTGAAGTGCGGGGCACAGAACTGGACAAAATACTTGAGGTGTGGCCTCACAAGTGCCAAGTACAGGGGGATGATCACTGCCCTAGTCCTGCTGGCCACACTATTCCTGATACAAGCCAGGATGCTGTTGGCCGCCTTCGCTACCTGGGCAGACTGCTGGCTCATGTTCAGCCAGCTGTCAACCAACACCCCCAGGTTTTTTTCCGCTTGACCACTTCCTAACTGCTCTTCCTCTAGCCTGTAATGCTGCATGGGGTTTTTGTGGCCAAAGTGCAGGACCCAGCACTTGTTCTTGTTGAACCTCATGCCATTGGTCTCAGCCCATTGATCCAGCTTGTCCAGGTCTCTCTGTAGAACCTTCCTACCCTCCAGCAGATCAACACTCCCACCTAGCTTGGTGTCATCTGCAAATTTATGACCCACTTTTTTTTTTCTAACATCTGTGTTCAGCTTTGAACTAGAATTTTCAATTTCTTGTTTGAAATGGGTAATAGTTGCCTATGATTACATTAGAGATTTTCTTACCATTATTTTAATTTACAGGAACTTGTGTAACATTTCCCGTCGTATTTGACCAGCCAAGATTTTCCAAAAGAAATCCTATGCACTTTTTATGCACGCAGAAAAGGAAACAAAGATGATATAAGTTCTGTGGGTAACAACTTTTCGTGCTCAGGAGGCAGTCTTGCAATGTGTATAACAAAAAAAAAAGAAATGTGGGTTCTATATGTTATACTGTTTTTAAAAAGAAAACAAATAAAAATTATGTACATACTTCCTGTAATTTTTCTGTGGAGGTTTTTATATATGTTTAATATAAAACTGCAGTTTATTGGAAGGTCCGAGGATACTTTGGCATTCATGATACCGAAGGCAGGAGAGTCAAAGGTGACTTCTGCAGACTGAAGCAGAAAGTTTTCCGTATATCCAAAATTTAGTTTATCAATGCAGAATACCACCTTACAAATAGACAGAAAAGAGTAGGCACTATGATCTCTACCTTTCAGAAATCATACTTGGGATACTGTTGATTGCAGTGATAGGAGATAAAGGCATGAAGGGGGCTATTCTGCCTATATTTCTAGCACAAATAAATCTGTGATAAAAGAACCCCATGATGCAGTCTTAGAAGTATCAGAAAGTAAGACAGAAGAGAGAATGGAATAATATAGGCAAGATTTTGATCAGTCACTTTTCTAAGACATGAAATCAGTTGTTTCCAACTTTAACTGCAGATTTTCTGAGCAAACATAGGAATGAAACAACCCTGAACGATTTCCAGAAAGAAATTCAAAGAAAATAAATCATAGATGTTGGAAACATGGGTTTTAAACAATGTCAAGAAATTACCTGATTGGTTTTTCTTGATCTAAACCAAAATCAGATACACTTCTGGAATTCCTAAATGGTGTTTTCCTTTCCTGTTCTTAGAAACCTGTTTAAGTAACAGGGAGTGCTTAAATAATCTGTCTTGGTGATTTTGTGTGGTTTATACATAAAGAATTTTTCCTAGTGTCTAGTTCGGAGCTGCTTTGTTGCCACTTCAGCCAAGTATTCCTTCACTTGCTGTCACTCGACATGTAGAATGACTGAATACTGAAGTCTTTTACAACTTCTTATAGAGATAAGCATCCAGATCCCCTCCAGCCGCCTTTTATCCAGAAAGAAAAACAAATCAAAGCACAACTTTCAGTGTTTCCATGAGTCATGTTTTCTAACCACCCTTTTTTGTTGGTCCCTGGATCTCTTTCAGTTTGTTGACTGCTTTTTTTTTTTTTAAGCACTGTCTGTAAAACTTGGCCCAGTACTTCAGATGATACCTGATTAGTTCTGTGTCGCATGGAATATTTGACTGTTAGTTTTGTTTATCAGACTTTTGCTAATTATACTGTGAAAATATTTGCCTTTTTTCTTAATAGCATCACCTTCTAATGTTGGGTATTTTGTTTAATGATGTAATTCTTCAATTTTGCTGTGGTGTTGTGTTTTGGGTTTTGTTTGTTTGGGTTTTTTTTGGTGGGTTTGGGTTTTGGTGGTGGTGTTTTTTGGGTTTTTTGGTTGTGTTCCCCCCCCCCCCGAATTATGCTCCTTTTGCCATCCATGTTGTTTTAGCTCAGAGCCATCTCCAACTTTAAAAAAAAGTGTTACTGTTCTATCAGTATAGAAAAGCATGGTTTGTACCAGGACCAGGGTTGGTGCCTGGAAAAATCTTGTTGGGTTACCATCCAGTTTGGCTACAGACTGTTTATAATTACTGGTTTGATGTTTTTTTAAACTACAGAAATCTCCACCATAGCTTCTGGTTTACTATAATGTTATGTTGAGCAGTCAAGATCTAGCACTAACTGTTCTCTGTACTCACTACCCACAATCCACAATTTCTGTGTATGTGTTGGGGGGGAAAACCAAAGAAATTATTTCTCTTAACCAAATCACAGGCTTCATGCGACTTTCTTGCAAAATTCTTACATAGATTTTTTTTTTTCTTTTTCCTTATATATTAGTTCTTTGGTAGCTTCAAAAGAGAGGTGGTTGATGCCCCAAGCCTGTCAGTGTTTGAAACACTTGGACAATGCTGTTAATAACATGCTTTAACTTTTGGTCAGCCCTGAAGTAGTCAGGCAGCTGGACTTACGTGATCATTGTAGGTCCCTGCTGACTGAAGATTATTCTGTTCTGTTCTATTTTCCAGTCTTCTGTTTTCAAGGTGTTTTGTAAAGTGAGCCAGGTACTGCCTGGAAACATGAACCTGTATGATGATGGAATCCTTCATCTGAATTCCCAGATCTGCAGTCACAAGGCATGCCTGCATTAGCATGTCGCAACAGGAGTGGTGTGCTTTTGACCCGAGATCTATACTTCCTTTTGTGATGTTTGCTGTTGAATACTCTTATCCCTAGGACCAAATGCCCTTTAGCACTCAGAGCACATTAAACACTCATCTTCATGCTTACTTTCTTTGGATAGGAATTCAGATTATGTGTGCTGAAGCCACTCTGATGCAAACCAAAGTGCAGTAAGTGAGGGTGATCAGAAGGTTCACTGTTACCCTATCCAAAATGCTGGTTCATCACCTCCATACACACGTGCATCTGACAAGGGGTCTTAGAGTACCAGCTTCATAGCTATGAGAGAAATCTGGTTCAGGTCCTCAGGATCATCAGCAGAAATCGTCTCACTTCAGTTAATATAGTGTGAAGAAGGTACGTATATACACAGAAGACACGCCAGACCTGTTGTGCAGAATGTCATTCTACTCTTTTCTTCACTTTAGACAAGACCTTAATGTTTGTCAGAGTGATCCACAAGAGGTGGTATCTGATAAACCAACAATGAAGATAAGTGGTGAGGAACGTATTTTGAGAAGGCCCCAAAATATTTTTACGTGATTTAAGCCTTTGCCTGAACTGATTTGCTCAACTCCTTTGTAAGAAGAGTGACGCAAAATAACTGTAATGAAATGAACGTGTCTTTTATCCCCCCATCTGATAGAACCAGAACTCTCTGATCATCTTTTCAGCAGACAGCATCTTCCATAACATTTTATTCATTAATCTGTGTATCAGATAACTCACTGGTTTTGTGGACAAAAGCAGTATGATGTCAGAACTGCTTTAACATGGAGAAGTCAGTCCAAATGCATCAATGTTGAGCAATCAGACTTACAAAGGAAGTTCTTTGAGCAATAGTTTCTGGATTCTTTTGTAGGACAGAACAATAGCTCAGGGATCACTTGAGGATTACTTTTATAAATCAAATCAAGCTGTACACTTTGTAACAAATCTAATAACCATACTGTGAATATAATGAAAGTCATTGGTATTGCAGGAGGTATGTGGTGGGGATGGAATTTACTGCGCCAAGTTCATGGCAGTGTTTTGCAGACTAAAACCAGAGGTGTGCTTGCCCTAACATTAACAAGTTCTGCCGGATGGTTCTATTGAATTTTGTTTGGTTTTATTTGATATTTCGTTATTGGAAATGCAGTCTCTTTTAAGTTTATTTTGTAGAAGTTTTTCAAATGGAGTTATACTTAATGTTATGGTATGCCACCTTAGGGAAGAGTATACTCTAGATAATACATTATACTGCTGAAATGAACTACTAAGATATTTCTTCAGTATTTCCCCTGGGAGATTGAAACGTTACCAGAGTGTGTTGTAGGAACACCAGTGGAGCCATCTAGTGTCTTTAGAAGAATTTAACGGATGACCCATGTAATGGCATGGCAAAGAGAAATTTTTTCAAAACAAAAGGGTAATTTTTTCACTTGTATTGCTGGTATTTGTATTTATATTGATGTCAGTAGTCCAGCTTGTGAACAGGAACACAAATATATTTGTATAGTAACAAAAAATGAAACTTTCTTCCAGTGCGGATTATTCTACTCAGTAATGAATTGTTTCTGCTAAAAGAGTATTGTAGCAAATGGAGAACAATGAAACTCCTTTTACTGACACTTCCAAAGAGAAACTATATCATAACTGAAAAATCAATTACTTTGAGAATGTGCAAAAATACTGAGCTGTAAACCAGCTTCTGTTTACAGTTTGATTCTTAAATTTTTCATGTCGTCACGTAATGATGAGCGATTATATCCTGCCAAGAATCCAAAATCAAAAACTGAGTCTTATATTAGTACCCTGATATGGAAAATGAACCTGCTTGAAGTAAAAATGTAAATGATTCAGGACTAATTATTTAGCTTTCTGTGTGACAAAACACAACCAAGGATTCACGTTCCAGAGGTGGATTCATGAACAGATTCATGTTCATTGTTTTATAATTGGACTGAATACATAGTTGCTTTATTGTAGTTTCAAGTTTATCTTTATAATTCTGGAAAAAAAATTAAAATCACTATCAGTGATCTGTAGTGTTCTTGAAGACTTAAATAATTTAAAACCCTTTACCAACTTTATGAACAATTTGCACTAAAACTTTTCACCTGCCTGAAGGGCTGCCATATAGCTGGAGTCCTTTGGAGTTTCTGGGACACAAGTTAAAAGGCAGGAAATTCCAATTAGATATTAGGGGGAAAAAAAATTGCCATAAGGGTGATAGTACTGGAACAGGTTGCCGGGAGAGCTTGTGGAATCTCTGTTTTTGGAGGTGTTCAAGGCTCAACTGGACCTGGCCTTGAGCAACCCCAGCTAATTATACCTGCACTGAGCAGGGAGTTGGACTAAAAGACCTCCGGAGGTCTCTCTTGACAAATTATTTTCCGATTCTGTGATTCTCAGGTAAAAAGATGACACCCCAGTAAAAAGTTCTCCATAACAGTCTAAACATTCATGGATCAAATCGTTCTTGCATAATTCCAGTTTTGGAAAACTTCAGTTTAAATAAATGCTTAAGTAGACTGTGCTTGTCTTCTGAAACCTGTCAAGATCATGGTACTGTGTATTTTCTAGCATCTCAAAGGGTGTTCTGCTTCACATGGTTTTTAAGAGTATTGCAGAACTCTTCTTTCATATCACAGTAAGTTAATGCCTATAGACTATTTTATCACGCTCTGTGGAAAAATAAATACTGAACTTTTCCTTCAGTAATGATCAAAAGTTGTTGACCTTTGGGATCCTAATCATCCTTTTGTAGCAGCAAAAGGGTTTGGGAGTTGCTTTTTCTTCTTCTGAATTTAAAAACAATCAAAATAATTTTGTCTGAAACCAGTGTCATTTTTGAGTTTGCTATCAGAAAATAGCAGTTTCTAGTCAATACCAGTGCTATATTTGGTTCAAAAATCCCTGGTAGACACTTTGATTTGGAAAAATGAAGAGAAAGACGCCTTTTCAGTGCCAGTGTTGTATTTATGCATTCCACTTAGGTGCTTCTAAAAATAAAATGAATTGTTTACACCTAAAGGGTATGTTATTCTTAGGCTGGAGTATGTTTATACACATGTAAAAAGTGCACTGTGTATATGTCTTGATAAGTTTAAGTAAACATTTTCAGGGTGAACTTTACAATGGGGAATTACAATAGCTGTTCAAATATAAACATGCTGTAAGAGACTTCTAGATCATTGAATCTAATCGCCTGGTATTACAAGCCACTGCATAATTCAATCTCCTTCACTGTGTTCTATCTTAAAAGTAATTAGGAGTTCTATATGCTGTTCTCCAGCTATTCCAGAGTCTAATTTTTCATTATATGAAACTTTCTTTAAATTTCCGGTTAAAGTAGTTACCTAATTTCATTTTGGTTGAATAAAATTAACTAATAGTTAATTAGTATCTATTAGCTCTTTTCTCTCCCTGGCATTTAAGATACTTGGTGGAGAATATTAACATCTATTCTTGGCCTTTTTTTGTATGCAAAACAAGTCTGTTGGTTTGGGTTTTTTTTATACTTTCATCTCATCATAATAGCTCCATTTCTTCTAGTCATCCTATTAGAGCTTCTGTGTGCCAGTTCCACTTTGAGTTGCTCTCTTTTAGGTAAGGCTCCCATAATGGTATACAATACTCCGGATGAAGTCTTAGCATTAATACTTTTCTATTTCTAATGAAAAGACTTCTGACTTGTACATCCTAGGATTTTGTTTCCCTTTTCACGGCTGTGTTCATACTACTGTTTACTGTTCATTTTATGGTCAAATAAAACTTTCACATTCCTTTTACTCATGGTTATGCCCAGATGACGAGCTTCCAGCTCATGCAAGGTTTTTTTTTTCTGGCACTTCAGTCCGTAATTTCACATGTGATGCTGTTCAACTCATCACATTTCTCTCTGGTCATTTCTTTACGAACTTTATCATCCTTTACTGGGGTACTTGCAACAAATTTAACTAGATTGAGGTTAATAGAAACTTGACTACAAATAGTTTTGCTTATGGGTTTTTAAGGATCATGTTTTGTGATAGTTTAAATGGACTTATGCAACAGTTTCTGTTCTGATAGCCTGGCAGTCACATTTGTATACTTCTACATTATTTCTTCTATATGGTATCTTTAGCTTAAGCTGTTCATTTTGGCTGCTTGAAAAAAATCACAGTGTGTTGATGATGTAACTGTTTAGTTATGGTTTACACTTGGTGAAGATGGTTCTTTTGTTTTACCTCCGCATGCTGTATTGTTTCACAAGTGGGGCATTTTTTTTTTTAAGTGAATCTCAATTGGATATATTTTCCCAGGAGAGAGAAACAGAGGAGTAATTTAAAATCGTGTGTGTACTTTAAGGACAAAACATTACTCCATTAATTATTCTCTTATTTCGCCAAATACTTACAACTTCCGACTTTGTTATCTACAGTGGCAAGTAACTAGACTGTGCATGTAGTATCTGTACATAAAAAAGCTTCTGTGGCTCGGATTGTTTTTCCATTTATTATGGCATAGTGTTGCCACTGAGTCTCAAGGTCTAGACTTACATTTTGTTAATAAGACAAAGGTTATGCAAATATATTCCAAGTATCAGTAGCAGCAGGTCTGTCAAAGCAACAGTTATGCACAATCTTGGGCAAGCTCTCTCCATGAATAGAGCACTTTAGAGTGCCGGAATTTGTGATGTGGAAAAGTATCGTGTAAATTTGCTTTTCTGGCTAAAGAAAATTTAACAATAGCTTCATTTATTATTCAATTGTGCAGGGAGGAAAAAGAGATGCTTTTCACATGCTGTATGCCTGTGTTTTTATAACAATCTTTCAGAATGTAAATCAAATTATAATAGGAGTCATTTTAAAACAATTGAACATGTGGGTTGTAGGTAGGAGTAGCCTTTTGACAGTTCATTTCATGTTGCTTGTTAAATCGTCACTGTACGTTCTGTTAACTTCAAGTTCATGTTTTATATGCAAATAAATATGTCAATAAATTAAACCTTTTATTCAGCTAATGAGTGAATACCCATGGAAGTTGGATAGCTATATTCTAATCTTGAAAACCAACTACAAGATTATTTTGTACTTTCTTCATAATCCTTTGTTTATGAACATATTGCTGTGTATTTCTGAAATTATGAGTTCAGACAAGAAAGCAGTGGACACTGTAATAATTTAACTTTCTGTGCTAGAAAAATAATTTACTTGATCTGAGATTCTGTCATGTGTAAAAATTCCTTCTTCATTCATACCCATATTATGCAGAGAATAGTTAATTACTGATTTAGGTAAGGTAGAAATATATTTAGACAGCACAAATCAAAATGTTGCAGGGAGGGAAAGCAGTTAGTAGAGAAAGTACACATCTTTTTATTCATTTAACATACAGGAGACACAAGTTCTTGTGTTCTGAAACCATAATATTTCATATATGGTATTTCAGTCATTATACGTAGCTGATCTCAACTGACTAATAATTAATCAGTAAAGCTGATGGAATGATAAATCTGTTTGTGTGCCTTGTCCTCAGTCTGAAACCCTGAGTATAATTTCAGATTCCTCTGAGACCAAGTGTTAACACTGGGAAAAAGATTATATGATCTGCTCATTCCCTGGATGTTGAAAAAATGTATCTGCAATGATTGCTGCTACAGATTTTAATATTTGTATATTTATGGTCCAAAAAATGTTTATGCACAGCTGTTACATTTCTGATGTCAATTTGTACTTTTCAACTTGCTGATGTATATCCAGAATTTATTTCTGTATTTCATAGGGTTTTGGCAACTGAATTAAACAGAATTTTTCTTCCTTCTAAGGCCAGTAGCAACATTTCTTTTGAGTTCAATGAAGCACCATTGTGTCTTTAATTCAAGTAATAAATTATATGTGGGTTGTCGGGGAACGAAGAGGAGATTTTTGTAAAGATATCTTTTAAGATGCTAGTATAGAAAGAATAAGGAAATAATGCATATGATTTATCAACTCTAAGGAAAGTTGCTTTACTACCTTCTCTTACAGTGAAAAATAATCTTAGAAATAGAACTTAAATAATGAGATGAAGTTTCAGCCTTGAAAAGTGATCATGCAAACTGTCAGCGGAAATGCTACAACACCATCAAAACTTCTTGCGGTAATTGTTAAAGTAATAATAGTTATTAGGAGAGCTGAAACAACAGCTAGATTCATTGATGTATGTAATATATATACATACTGGATCTGATGGGTTGGTGTGGTTTCATTAGCTGTGGAAATGACTGCGTAAGTCTCTTCTTGCTTCAGAGCTATGCTATAGCCTGTCTGCTTCCACCCGTGGCTGGATGGAGGTAGAACTATGTGAAGGTCTGCTTGGAAAACCAAAACCATCCTGAGGTGGTGTAGTGGGACATTCCTGTGTCAGTAGAGACCATAAATCCTTTCATGATTCATGTCCTTTTTTTTTTTTTTTTTCCCCCAATTATTCCTCTCAACTCTTTGATTTCCATGATCATGGAAAATGAGCTTTTTTGTAAAGTGCATCCAGCAGTTTTGCCACATTTTGCCCAGGAAATTGTACTCTGCTCTCTTGGTGTTATTTGCACTTCACTGTGTTCCCTCGAGGTTGTGTGAGAACAGGAGAGGAAAGGCAAACCAGTACAAAAAGAGCCAGAAGTGTAAAGCAAGCTGGTCAGCTTTAAAATCAGTGTTAGTAAAGCTGAGGATCACAATGAATATTTGGTAGACCTGAGATGATGATACAGGTATTTAGCTGCTTTTGCATTATCTCCACCGAACCTTGGAAGACTAGACTGTCCTATGGCCGTGAAGGCTAAACTAACATAGATAAAACTAAAAATCCCCCGATGGGATAATGTAAAGTCAGAGAAATGTTTATGATTTTTCTGATGAGTGGTGTCTTACCCTTTGAGCTGTCAGCTCTCATGAATGAAAAGCAAATCATTCTAATGGCTTCGTTTTCTCGGCACATGTGAATGATGACAGCATATTACATACTTTACATGTATTATGTAATAAAGGTGGCATGCATAGCGATGTTACATATTTTATAAGCAAGGTTTTGACTCTGGCTAGCTGAAAATTGCATAAGATAATATAATTTGCTCTTATTACTCAGCAAAACTTTGTGTTACTTAGGAAACTTAAAAATACATTTTTCTCACATTTTGGTGATGCATATAATTTTGAAATTTGCCTCAATCACTAGTCTTATTCTATTAGTTTTCCATTTGCCAGAAAGAAATTACCTCCTTAATCTGTAATTTAGCCAGGAAGGAACATTGTTCATTAGGAACTTAAATTTTCATGGTTTTTTTTGATGAGATTGAACATACCTGCTATGAAATATGTCTAATATGGTAAGTTTTCTGATACACTCTATGGAAATGATCTTTGATATTTGCTCTTTTGATTAAATAATTATATCTCTTCCTATAGTTGAAACAGTGTTTATAGTTCCTTCGATTTAGAACAGTAGTTTTTACTGAAATTGTGTTTGTATCAGTGAACAGAATAGCAGAATGCATACTTTATATGAAAGTAAAAATGCACATTAAAATAATGAGCAATCTGTTTTGAGCCATCCTGAAATTTCTTACAGGTGTGCTTGAGAGGTTTTTAGAAACAGGTTTTGGTGCTTGGAGTTAATAAGACACGAGGAGCAAAGGACAGCCACATTTTGCAGAATCTCTAGTGGAGTAAGAAGGGAAGGAAGTTTTGGTAGAAGCTACAGGAGAGCAATTAAAGCAGGAAATAACTAGTTTCATGAGAGTTGTATAAGAGAGACAGGCAGTTGACAAGAGGAGACAGAGAAAGGCAAGCGTTTTCAATTTTGGGGTAGTACCGACAG
Source organism: Cariama cristata (assembly GCF_000690535.1). Classification (NCBI taxonomy): domain Eukaryota; kingdom Metazoa; phylum Chordata; class Aves; order Cariamiformes; family Cariamidae; genus Cariama; species Cariama cristata. The sequence continues at coordinate 55,806 of NW_009604232.1, read as the reverse complement.
TGTAAGATGTTCAGCGTTCTACAGGTTAATACAAAAAGGGGGGTTTGTTAGGGTTTTTTTAGTGTGATGTCTTCAAGTCATATGGCAAGTAGTATTTAGCTTTTAGAATATATGCATACCTTTTAAGTGTTCCCCACACTTAAGTGGGACTACATGGTATGTAAATATTTACTGATTCATAAATACTTAAAATGACATTTCTGTGATCGTAACACAGAGAATAAAATTATGATTATAGTCCTCAAATTTGAAAATGTGAACTTACTTGGGTCTATGGAAATTGCTTTTTACGTATGCTTCTGCCTGGTTTTAGGTCTTTGTTAATCAGTGGCTGAGATTTGGGGTTGTATTTTTGTAGCACAAAACGAAGCCTAGACTGAACTGTTAGTTCTCAAATAGGTATATGGGCTTTTTCCAAAGCTGTAATTAATTTTTTTTATAAATCTGGGAATGTAATGGCCAGGTTTGTTTATAAATCGATAGAAGTTATCATTTTTATTTTTATTTTACTTCTTTGCAAACACGAAAAACATGCCAATTTTCCATTTGTCAAAAGTAATTTAAAATTTTTTACAGAATATTCGGGTATGTTTTTTGAGAGGGGCATTGCACTGAGGCAGAGTAATGCTCACAATAATTTCCAGGTAGGATGCTGAAAGTTCCAGAAACTTTGTGGTTTGCTTCTGGATATGCCTGGCGCAGTGTTGCCATGAGTAAAAGTCACAGCTATCTGACAGCTGCTGAGTGACCTAGGTGAAGTGAGTCAATGACATCAAACCAGGTCTGTACCAATATCCCATTACAGCTGGTGCTAATTGGCATCCCTGTTGGCTGTCTCAGTGGAGTTACTGAATCAAACAAAGCACCAGATTGGTCTCCTCATTTGATGTGCATTGGCAAGAGTTGGCTGAAAAACTTTTTTTTTCCAGTTCTCTCAAAGAAACCATTTATTCTGGTTGAGTAGAAGGTAGTTTTCACTGTTGACAAGGGATCATCACTTCCCAACTTTCTGTGTATTCATACATAGAATTTGTAAGGGGAGCAACAGTGAAAGATCAGGAGCAAGTATTGTTACATACACATAAAAAATGCTGAAGCACCATGGAAGCATAATCGTACTTTTCTGTGAAATTACTTGAATGATTGATGTCACAGCAACCTCTGTGACAACAGAGAGAAACGGAGAGATAAGGGAAAAGATTCTTCTCTGTTTATTTTGCAGAAGCTTTATTTTCCTGTGCACATCCCTCTCAGCTGAGTAAAATAAAATATTTTTATAAAGTGTTGTAGACTACTGGAGGTTAACTGAAAGCAGAAGAGCCTGAAATACATTAGGAGATTTCAAACTCTTTCTCATTCTGCGCTTTCATATAATTGAGAGGTGTGGATCCAATGCCATCTATCAGAATTACTATGCTATGTGTCATAGTATAATATAATAAAATACTGTGTTACGACCTGAACAAAGGATCCTGAACCCAAGGTTCCCTGTTATTTTTCAGCTGTAGCAAACAGTACAAGAATTCTGCAAGCTCTTGAGGTGGTTGTGCAATAAAATCTATTAAGGCCCCAACAACATATGTAGTAGCTGAAGAAACTTCTTATTTTTAAAATTGGCTAGATTGTCTGTGTTCCCAGTGTTCTTTTAAAATCTTTAATACTTTTTTCTTGGAGAATGTCAAAATTAATAGAGGGAGTGAGCATGATGAATAATTTGAGAAGTTAGAGGTTGTTTGACAGTAGCAGTTGGGAATTTATCAAAAATTACCATGCTATTACCACGCACACAGACACAAGCCAAATGAGAGCTGAACATATGACGGGTATTATCTGCTTTTTTACATCCTCAGTCCATAATCTCTGAAATTGTCTTAGCTTTCTACATAGGTATCTTCCAGTGGTTTAGTATTAAACCCTGCAAATCTTACTTCCCCATTTATGAGAGGGGCTAAAATCTCTTCACAGCTTTTTTTATGTTTCTAAAATATTCTGAATATGTAAAGTGCTGTTCAAGTACTAAGTTTAAATATTTTCTCTTAAGCAAGACAATTGGATTTAGTGAGATTGTAACCTTCAGAGATCACCTAAACTGATTAAAATGCTCTATATGTGACCCTTTGTAGTCTTAACAGCTTTTGATGATATCCCCAAGACCCTCCTAGAACCCGCATTCAATATAATGTTTTGATATGCTGTCTCTTCTCAGGCTTTTTTTAACTGTAAGCTTCGGTGTTTTATTTGGTATTTAGGGATGTTCCCTGGTTGACCTTTCCTGCTTTTTCCACTAAGCACTGTTTTTGCAATATATTAGGACAGAAAGGGTAATAGACAGATTTTCACACTAGGTAAGTATGGTCATGGAACATAAATCCTCTAATGCCCAAAGAAAATGTTGGAACACTGAAAAAGAAAGCAAAAAGAAATTCTACATACCTGGGGAGAGCAGAAAGCATATGGCTGTAGGAAATAATCATTTTTAGCATAGGGCACACAGGTTTTTATTATTTTTTTGATGTTATTCTGGAAACAGGATTTACAGATGATGTAAACAAAAATCTGAAGGCAAAAGGAATTCAGGCTAAATTAAGCATTTTTAGAGAAAATCATACGTGTAACAGGCAGTTATTATTTGAACATATGCATAAATAATAGTAGATAAAGGAAGAGTTTTATTATATTCTAATAAATGCTTCTGAATGCTTGGTAAAATATTTTTCTTTAAATGTGTCATGCTCATAATCTAATAGATTAGTCCTTGTCATCACTATCATCATTGTTACTATTCTATTGAAAAAATGAGTTGATATTTGTATTTCCTTTCATAACGTAATAAATCTTTCATATCTGTGGACTTGGTTTGATTAATTGAAATGTATGAGATACCCAAGATGCTCAAAATTGTTTCTTCTAGTCCAGAAAGAAACAGGAATTCAGGGAACTGGCCTGAACATTTTAATATAGTCATTATAATCTCATGAAAAGCATCTGTTTTCAGTAAAGATTTATATTGATGAAGACACCTATATCCTCTATTGATACACAGAATGCCACGTATAACCAACATGTTATATACAGAAGCTATAATTTCACTCAGCTGAAAGACTGACATCAAGATGTTGATCTAATTCTTTTTCAATCTTCTTTTATTTGCAAACTCCAAAACATTTTTCCAACTGAAGCATCTCTCTATCAAAGAGTAAATTTCAACTTACTTCAAATATATTTCTTTTTTAATTACCTTTTCCTAATCACAGAGGGTTGACAGACCACGAGTCAAAGGCCACTGTCCCAAATATCTTACCATCTGCATACTTATGACTTGTTTAAAGAAACTTAATAAAATGTCTAGCATGTTATAAATATAGTTCAGAATAATTTTTCAGATTGGTTGGTAACACAGTTCAGCACTGGTTCATAGCTGCTGACATGGATTACTGTCTGCTGAGAGAACTAGACAATGGCAATTTATAATTTTTTCCAGATCTCATTTATTTCCATCTCTCACATACAGAATTTTAAAGTTAATTCATTTGTAGAAGTTGTAAAGTTAGAAATACTGCCCAGTTGGGACAAAGTGGTACAGATTTTCAGGAAATTTCCCCTCATATTGAGGGGAAATACAATCTCAAAGCTATAACTACATAGCTTAAGTTGGTTTAAATATGTTAAGTGGATCATTGTGCTTTTCAGGAACTGTCAGTTCTGATTAAGCTGAATAGTTGTATTTAATTATGTGCTGGACGGTAATCAATTCAAAAATACCTATGTGTGATCACATTATCCCTCATGAAGTCTGTTCATTCAAGGTATTTCCCTGGTTTTGTGCTATGTTAAATAGGCTGATTCATTCTGCTCTAATGAGGATACCATTGTGTAGCTAAAAGCTCTTCCATATGGTTGCGCCCATAATGTCTTCCTTTTAATGGAGCTTTTTCTTTCTCTCTCTCCTTCTTTTTTTTTCTTTTTTTTTTTTTTTTTTTAAATCTTGGTAGCATTTTCTCACTCCAGTTGGATGGGTGCAAAGAAGTTTCCGATTCCCTGTTCGTACACTATTTTAAAACTGTAGCCATTGGAGTTGACTAAATTGTGTCATAGTGCCAGTTGTCTTGATGTTAAACTGACCTGAAAGAAGGATTAGATGTAAGCTGATATTTTGAAGAAGTTTTCGTTTCAAAATTACTATAATGCTGAAGTGTCAAAAGATATCTGGGCAGCTGTCCTTTTGTAGCTGAAACAATTAAAAGAGTTGCTCGCTCTATCCATTCACTACTTGCCCATGTAACTTAGAAAAAATTATATGAGTTAACCTAGGGGACCTTGTAATAATTTGAATGCTAATCAATGGGGCTGAAGAACAGTTATCCAAACTGTAATCAAAATTCAGATGTGGAGGCAGTGGCTTCTTTTAAGGGGCAGAAATACATTGTTTTGCAGACACTGCTTAAAAATGCAGCAACACATTGGTTAATTTTTTTAAATCTGTGAAATTCATTGAGATTTTGAGAGACAGATAAATTATTTAATTGTAAGTCACTTTATATATAAGCAACAATCAGAAGTCCAGGTTTAGACACCTAAGAAAGCATTAGGCACCTCAGAGCTGTGTCATCTTCTCCCTTGCCGTGCAACTTTCCCTTCCCAGTATGGGAATATTAAGGAAGAACCACCTTAAACCTAAGAAGGACGCTAAACACAAAAATGCATGTAAAACTCTACTCTCCCCAGTGATTAGGTGCCTGAATCAAAACTACACTGAAGTATTTTGTCTGCTTGTGATCCAGTGCACCTCAGTTGCCCAATTATTTTTGAAACAGCAAATACCACTAAAAAGAAGTGGTATGGCAGGAACCCAGGATTTTTTTCCTGGCAGGTAAGTATTAACTGCAAGGCCATGCAGTCGTGTTCCATCTTGTCTGCTTCTCCTCTAGGTCGAAGAACCATTCAGTTTTTTCCGCACTTTGGCCTCACTTGACCAAGGGCCCTGCTTAGCACAGCAGGTACCTTGGAGGTCAGGGCATTCCTGCTGAATGTGAAAGGTATCCCTTTGAGTTCCTGCGTGTTGGAAAAATGAAATTTTACTCAGGTTTCCATTTCTTTGAGATCAAGCAGGAAGGGAGTAAAGAGTTAAAGAAGCTGAAGTAGCTACTGATGGGTGAGTTGGACCAGTTTTCAATGTTGACATATGAAAAGTACTTGAACTATTACTTTGGGAATAGCCCTATTGCTTCTGAGACAAGTGAGTGCTACTGTCTAATTCCTGCTATACAAGGAGAACACTGCACTGTTACAATTAAAGTCAGGCTATTTATTTGTTATTTTCTTACAGGAAACAGATTCAAGCTCTTCTAGGACAGTTTAGCCAGTCAGAGGCTTTGTTAATCTCCTCTGGAGTGGAGCCAGGGACTCTAGATGGAGTTCTCTTGGATGCTGGCTGTTCTTCTATGCAATTTGATACACCTGAAAGAGGTTTTTCGCTAAAGAAGGATGGACCTTTGGACATGAGGATGGATAATGACAGGTACCTGTTAATAAAATATTTCTCCTTGAAACTCAAACACCGTGTGCTCAGCAACCGCTGAGCATTTCATTTCCCCTTAAACTGAAGAATTCTCATCATCAAACCACATCTAATTTTGGACGAGTATACTGTCTGTCTTTTGCCACAAAGCTTTTTTTGATCTCAGTACTTAGAACCCTGGTTATTGTCTTTTCTTTCAAATAAGAGGAAAATTCCAGTGATAAGTAATTAAACCAGTAAAATTTTTGTTAACTATAGCATTGAAATTTTACATTCTTAGAGTGTATGGTATACAGTCACAGGGGCACCTCACTTTCAGAGGCCTGTCTTCTCCCTGTTATTTCTGCAGTTTCTCAGACTGCACTTGATCTGCAGGCTCACAACCCCTCACTGCAGTCCCTTTCCTTTTCTGCTACACTTACTATTTGTGGAACCTTCACTTGAGCACGTTCACTTGTTCCCTCAGGAAAGGAGCAACCTCCCTCTTTTCTGCAATGGCTATCTGACCCAGTTACTTCTCTTTAATAGGAATGTAGTATATAATAAATAAAATCCCATCCATGATATCTCCCAATTGAAATCAGATAGCAACATTGCTTTTAACACACTAGTATAATGTTGTCTTCCATGCCCATAGATTTATTGTAAGGTTTCCTTAGCAATATTATAAGCTTCCTTTCACATTGTGTGTGGGGCACATCAGGCTTACTTAATTTTCAAATTAACAATTACTAAATAAATCACCTCTATTTAAATTATTAGAATTGGTGTTTAGTACATTCAGGAGCATGAAAATCAATGGTGGAATAGTTTTTACTTATGTAGCAGTTTTCATCTTCAAACAACCTAATATATTTCTGTAGCATTGTGCTTTTTACTTGAGCAACCAAAGATCTCAGTTGTGTAGATGATGGCAGTAATTGTATAATGCATTGCTGGGAGAATGAAAATTTTTGCTTTGTGTTTTGATGAACCTGGAGTCTTAAGAAATACCATTTGATCTTTCATTGCTCACATAGAGCCGATAGAAACTGAGGCTTCCTAAGGAATTATCTTAACACATTAATGTTAATGTTAAGTTTTAACACAGCAAGTTTCATGATATTTGCTTTTTCCAGTTTTGTTTAAAAAGCTCATGTGATCCTCCTGGAATTCAGCCCTCAGATTTCATGAATCTGAACTCCAGGCTTATATTTGCATCATGAGAATACATACATGGATCAGGAGCGTAAGAACAAAGGATACCTGTGGCATAACAAAAGCCTTACACTACGGTTGTTGCTATGATACTACTTGCCTCTGATTTCTAAGTTTTGTTATCTTTTGTAAGATACTGCAGGAGAGTAAGAAATGCCTGAAAAATATTCTGCACATTCATGTCTTTGTAGAAGAGAATTTGTTAAGTAGGTTGTATGTTTTCTCCGATTAGTAAACCCATATATGATGTTCATAAAATACCTTGAACTATTTCAATAGGAAATTGTCACAGATTAAAAAAAAAAGTATGGCTTATACTGTTTATATTGTAATAATTCCTGTCGTTTGTAATACTAGGTCATGTCTGTTCTCTCAAAATAGTATTTGGATATATATTCTTATGCCTTTTAAGTGAAAACTAAAGTTAAATTATTTTCATGAACAATTGTTTTCATAGCAGAGGATGTGAAAAAAAAATCCTTGAAATCAGTTCTGACTAGAAAACAACGTATAATGCAAGCTGACTAAAATGAACCCATAAGTTTATATTCTAAAGCTGACTAAATAAAAAGTTACACAACATTTACATTTTAACATGATACTGAAATGTGTTTATTCTTGTCAACTCATTAAGCATAGTTTATGATAATATTTGGAAGTTTCAGCTGTTCTAACTGGTGTTAAGGAACAAACTCCATTTAAAGTAGCAAGAAAAAAGATTTAAAAGGTGCAAGCTATATCTGTTTTCATAGGGTTGCTGTCTCTTAGTTGAAAACCTCAAAGGCACTTGTATGCAGTGTGTGTGTTTGACTTTATGTCTCAATGCTATGAAGCTTCACCTCTTGTCAATGAAAACTGACGTCAGTGAACTAATTGGCTCTTCTTGTGCGTAGGTATCCTGACATGCCCACTGCTGCTGATGTTGTGAATGCTTTAGATCAACAGGCGCTTGCGTCCATCCTGAGAACATACGGGGAGGAGAGGCACGCCAAGAAAATCGCTTCAGCCATCGTTCAGGCACGCAGCATATACCCCATCACCAGAACTCAGCAGCTTGCAAGCATTGTTGCAGGTACCCTCATTAATTCTTCACAGTGGCTGAGGAGAAAAAATATTAATCCCCAAAGTCCCAGAGGGATCTATTTGTACTTGAAATCATGCAGGATCTAATCCTGCCTATTCTGCTCTGATGTCAGCTGTCTTTTTTTTTTTTTAAGCTCCTACCTTCTATATTGTAGTTTGACGATTAGTTTGATAATAGATTTTACATGAAGTGATTTATCATTTTGCGAACCAAGTTGAAACACAGAATGACAGCAGCCTAGGGAATTCTTTATCCCAGCTATTGATAAGCCTTCAAATATCAGATATATCATATACCTCTCTTAGTTTTAAATTTCTACATTGTAATATTTTGGGGGAAACTACTTTGTCAGTTTCCAGTTATGAATGAAATCAGATCGTTTCCATCTGCTTAAAGAACCAGGAAGCAAAAAGTAAAGCAATACATAGCTAGCTTCACCTTGCGAATGCAAACTAGATCAGCCTGAAGCGACTATTGAAACACTTCATCTTACTTGCTCTTCACTGTAAACAACTTGAACAAAACGTAGTTAGGCAGGAGCTGTGCTCACATCAAGAACCTTCATTTTTGTGTTCTCAAGTGAAAATTTTCAAGGAAAAATGTAAGACACAAATCCTCTTCATTAGCATTACAATATGTAATGTTGGCATTTTTTTTTAACCAAGAAATGAAAATTGCTGGGTCTTGTCACAAATAAGTCTAAACGGCTGACTCCTTTGAATATAGACCTTTAAAATGGCTATCTAAATTTAACATTTGCTAAAGAATAGTGTTAAATGTTGTATCAGTATCCTGAAGACTTCTAAAAAAATATATTGTATTCATAAAAATCTGTGTTACTTTAACTGGAAGATTAAGGGACTTACTTTTAATGACCAACAAAGAAATTAAAAGATTTAGATTTGTATAAGTCAAGATATTTTAGCAAAATGTCCAGTCAACTGAGGCCCAAAGTTTAGCTGATACAATTAAAAGATGTGAAGATAGTGCTTGCTGTTGTAAGCCTTTGCTGTAACTATAGTGAATGTGAGGAACAATCAATCTTAAAAAACCAAAGAGATAAAACACTATGAGTCTTTTCTAAAACTTGAGTTACATTTTTTAAAAAGAGTTACATTTTTAATGTAGTCATTGTCATCAACATCATGAACTAATAATTTAGTTTTGTCGCATGTATCTCATGCTTTTTGAAAAATTGATTAAAACAGTGTACCATTATTGAGATTGAAGCAACTGTATTGCTACACTAAAGATGTAATGTGTTATAGGCTGTAAACAAGCAACTCAGTAACTTCTGAAATAATTTTGTGCACTAGCTTGAAGTAAGAAAATAAAAATATTAGTGCATAAAAGACAGTGATTGAAGATCCCGTCATGTTTAATAAGTTGCACGTGAGTCATCATTTAATGGTCACTTTCTGTGACAATGAGAAGGATTTTTTGTTCTCACTTTAAACTCTCTGCTATATTTGAAGAGCAGCTTCATATGTGAATCAGGTATACATCATACAGTATACATACCAAAGACAATGAATCCAGCACATATCTGCCAAGACAGTAAATGTGTATGTTTTGTGTGCTTTTTTTTGAAGTATGCAAGTAGTTAAAATAATTACGGGACTGTTACACTGATCCCTGTTTGGGTAGAACTTCTTCCAATTTTAATTTGATTCCTCCAGTAAAGAAGCACAATGGTGGATCCTACTAGTTTTTAAACTGATTATATCCTAAGAAAATTTCTGGTAACTGTAATATATTTTAGTTAATTTATCATCTGTCATCAATATATATTCTTATGCAAAATGGTATCCATGAAGTTATTGAGGTAAGCCAGAGCTGAAGTGTCAGAGAGCACAGCTACAGGATCCTCTTAGTGGCATAGCACAAAAAAAAAGAACCCTGACTAATTCAGGACTTTACCAGAGTAAAATCTGTGACTTATTAGTTAAATGTCAAGTCCTTTAAAAAATAAAATATTAATTAGAATAATAAAATCTTGCATTTTAGATTTTGCAGAGTCTATGCAAGCATGATTATCTATCCAGAACAGGATCAATTTTTTTGCCTAGTATAAGAGCCAGAAAAAAAGCAAAAAATCTATCCAATGAGGCTGGGTATTTATGTCCCTTTCTCTGCTGGTGTCAGTACCTGAGAATTCATGTATAGACCATATTTCTTTCACATGTTACAGATTACATTGGCTTCAGATTTTCTAGAACTCCAAAGTTTTGTGTTAAGGTCCAGCTGATAACCAGATTCCCAGTGAATCTAGATTTAGACTACACTGAAATTGGAAAACTTCATTTCTGTTTATAGAATGCTAGACTCTGGTCCTTCCTACCGCTCTCCAAAAGGTTAGAACATGTATTGCTGTTGCTAATTGATTGGGAGATAAGAGTGAAGGATGTAATTAAACAAACAAACAAACAAACCAGCTCCACAACAATTACAGAACAATCAGACATTTCTAAAGCTTGTATTAGCAAGAGTTATAATTTTAAGGTATAGCTGGAAAAAATATGTAAATAGATCTGTTTGTCAGGATTGCCTACAACAGCTTGGGGCTAACTTGGGTATCCAAGTGGTCTCTTGCTCTCCATTGTCCCAATTCAAGAAAATAATTCCTTCTATTTCTTGATGTAGAACCTGAAAGTTCTCTCTCTACATACTGTGCCAATGAATAAGGTCCTACAAAAAACCCTAAAAAAAGTTTGGTGCTTTTTTTTGTTTTTCTAAATGTTGTCCGAAAGGCTTCTCATCCATTTAAATAAGGAGATCTCTGTGAGCTATGGAGTCTGCAGTTTACGTGGGAAAAGGGAGGTTTTTTGTTGAGTTGTGTGAACATCATCTCTTCTTGCAGCACAGTCGAACTCCGCTCACTGTTTGTAATTTTCACACAGCTATCTGCAATGATGAATGCTCTGTAAATACTAAAGATCAGTAGTTCTCAACTGAAGGTCTATGAATAGATGTGTGGAAGTCGATTAAGAAGCACTTCCTAATGGCTTTTGCTGTAGCTCATTGAGTTGTTTGCAAACAATAGGTTTAACTCGATGTGCAGGAAAAATGGTTAAAAATAGTGAAATTTTTAGAATGTAATTTTAATATGCTTTTTACGTACAACTGATTATCTGTTTTTATTTCTTTTCAGTGGGTAATATACCTTGTTATCTATTAGTTTTTGTTAAAAATTTAATTTTTCTCAGTGTTATTTAGATACATAATCTATTAACAGATCATTTTGAGATCATGTAATCATTTCGACTCAACTTGAAAGGAATTGATGATGAGATATTAAAGAAATTTGAGAAGTTTAAAAATAACTTCAATGGGTAAAGCCAGTGTCATTCAGATTGGTTCACATTTATAGACTTTAATTATCAGTTTGGAATTTATAATATTGCCTGAATTTCAGATGAGTGAGAATTAACAGTGTACTGAGGGAGCCTAGACAAAAGGACATTAGTTGCGTCACAGAAACTTATTAAATGCAATGCTAATTCAACAGACGGATTCCTGCAAACAGGTGCACAATCTGAATTAATTTTTAAACTCTCCCACTCTCATACACTCTAGGGACTTTAATGGTTCATATTGACAGGCACAGCACATTGCTAATTTTATTTACAAGCTTTAAAATTTCAATACATTTCAACATGTGAATCTATTAGGTTTTTAAAAGTGTAAGTAGCATCAGGGCATCCCAAAAACTAAAAATGATAATTTCTCTCACTGGGATTTCAAGCCAGTCATCTCGCCAGAAGCGTGGTGTTTTTATGAATGAAATCCATTTTACAAGCTTCCCATACAGTTTTTTGTATATTTTTGTACATTGTACAGCCTGTTACCAGGAAGGATTTTCTTTTAGTGTCATGGTAATTGGAGGGGGCTGGGTGAGAGATTTTGTGCCTTAGCAGAAAGCACAAATAGGTTTTTATTTAACTATACCAGAGTACTTAAGAGCAGGGTAGGGAAATTTTTCACCCCTGGAACATAGATCAAAATCTACTGCCTTTACTAAAAAGATGAAGGCCAGTGTGACAGAAATCACTACCACAGATTACATTTATTAGTTAATCCCAGTTTCTGAAGGCAGACCAGTAAGTCTTTGAACTTGGAAATGGTTTGATTTTTGTTTTAGTTTGGGGGCATTCAATTCCATAAAGCTGCAAAATAGCTGCATTTCTTTACCAGTTTCCTGAATATTAGTATTCTGTATTGTTATATATGACCTGCAGTGCTGTTTGTGCATGTTCAACTGAGGCAAGTAAGGTTGTATTATACTTGCAGAATATATCTGGTCTTTAATTTCTTTTTCTTCCATGTGTGATAAATTAATTCACAGTAATAAATTAATGTCACAGTTAATCATCATAGAAGATTATTGCAAGAAGACACTGCACTCTACAACAATGGCAGGACAAACGGAAGAATCTTCCAAAGACCTGTTAGTGTCCTAGTCATCCTGGTAGCCTGGGTATCTCATTTCTTTTGTTTATCTATTCAGTAGTGCCATTGCAAAATAGCAGTGTTCATGATCAGACTACTAAAAATCAGTATGTCATGTCTATTTAGACTTTTACAAAACCAGTTTTGAAATAGATCTTTATATCATCCTTGTTTTTTCAGATAAGTAAAAGATATTTTGGTGACACAGGAGATAAAACTTCCGGTGTTTTACTAAAATTCCAATGAGATTGGCTGTGGAAATTTAAACAAAGGATCTCATTTTAGGCTTCTGGTTTTATGGTTAGATCCCAATCAAGAAGCACAGTCAGTTTTGTACCTAAATTACATGCTGTACTCTTGTGGCTTGGCTTCATTTTTGTCTGTGATACTTTTGGAAACTGAAATACTCTTAGAATATCAGAAATGGATCATCCCCAGAAAACCAGCAGTATTTTTAGAAAATACTTAGACTGCTAAAATATGATAGTTAAAAATTCTGGATCTGCTTTGAGAAGTGAACACCAGCTCTGGGAAGTAACAGCCCAAAATTGAAAGTATAAAACTGATGCTCTTCAAGTGACAGCTGTAAATTGCTCAGCAATGGGCAGGAACCATACAGCTGTAAATTGTTCAGCAATGGGCAGGAACCATACAGGTAGACACAAAAAAATACACCCTATTTTCTAACCCACTAGCTTGTTAATAGCTAATATTTCGTAAGGGAACAGTGCTTTTTCATTCCAGTTACAACTGTTTTTGTAGAGTGAACATGGCAGCAGTGGGCTTGGTTTTGGAAGGAGAGATGAAAAGAGTGAGGTATGTTTTCAATGGGTTTAAGATTAGGCTTAGAAAGAGAGATCTGTTGTATGAGATCTTTTATAAGACTAGTATTTTCTTATTCAAGGGACGATGGCTTCTGTAATTGAATTCAAAAGATACCCAGGTATGTGATGTTTCAACTTCAAATTCCATTGAAGAAAAATGCTATTATGACTGAAACCTAAGACAAGTCTTAGGGAAAATACAAAGCTATGTATATTTCATCACTTTTTGCATGCTGTGGGAACATGCCTATCCTATGGTGGTTTTGGATACGTTACATGTTGATTTTAAACCCTACTGTTTCATTTAATAACTATTCAAGTGTTCTGAGCATACTAGGAGTGTTTGTAGCTGTTAGTTGACCATTTAAAGAAAATTGTTTATTTTGCTCAGCACAGCATTCTTTTATGTTATGCATTAAGAGGCAGTTTTCATCACACACAGATGGCAGTCAATGGCTGTTTAAGGATTCCATTTTTAAAGAATCTATTTTTAGGTATGTAAAGAAATATGGAAACAGATACTGTGCCAGGTAGTGTAAGCTTGATGTCAGTTAGTTTTTTAGGACATCTTACCTTCTGCAATTTCGAGTTCTCCATTTAGTTCAGCACGTTGATCAAAACAGGCTTTGTGACTCCTCCAGTCATGGTACGTTTTTTTTTTATGATTTATAGTAAGTATAGAACATGGTGTTCCCAAAGACAGAAATGATATTAACTAGTTAGTGTAACTTTTTCTAGAGTTTTGTAAGTGATGGAGGCGCCTGGTTCCCACACGTTAAATCTATTTACTCTGTTTTGTGAAACAGTTTAGAGCCAGAAATTCCTGTGCAGTAGTTTGTGTTGGGAGAAGTTGATCCTGTTGCTGCTTTCTGTCTTAAAGGATTCAGACTATAGGAATAGGAAACAGCCACAGCTATGACGGGTCTCTTCAGTTAATCCAAGAACTGTAGCCATTAGAGTCAGAGGAGATGGGGAATGTAGTTTGGACAACTGAGTAAGCAGAAATGCATCTTAGATACATCGCACACATGATAATAACTTTGTTAATAATGATGGAATTTTTAAATCCCGTTATTGGCATCTCTCTTTGCCGAACACTGATGATCACTTGTGTGTTTGCAATGCCAAACACACAAGTTTTCTGACATGCGTAAAATCTTACCTTTAAAACTCTCAAGAATTCCACTAATAAATTATTTTGTGCCAATATACTGGATTAAATTTTTTGCAATCACCTATGTAATTGTGAATTTAGTCAAGTTGTTTCAGAGGTACCATGTTCCCTTTTTTTACTCCACTATGTACAATATCAGTTAGTTGATTATGAACTGCATTTACTTCAAACCCATTGCTTTATTATATTGTAGTTTAGCACTGACATGGAATTAAGACATTTTAATACATATATACCAGCTGTATTGCCTTATCTCTAATGGGCCCTCTTATTTGGAAGAATAATTCTTTCCAGTTATGCACTAGCATTATTCATTCAATTTGTCTTTACCAGACTCCTTTAATAGATTACATAATTACATAATAGATTATAAGTTTACTCAGGTTTCACAGATCTTGTAAGACTCTTGCACTTTAGTCCCTTTGATCCATCAAATCTGGCTTCTCTAGCTTTTTGCTCTGTACTCAGATAATGAATATTCAAGCCAAAAATACATTAAATAATGATATATTAAAGTTTCCATCAAAATTTCAGTCGCTACAGACTGGTATAACTCATAAGAATTTTGGAGAAAGGAAGAGGGAGTTTTGTGCATCTAGTAAAAATTATTTAATCTGGTGATTTTTTGTCCAACAAACTCATACCGTGACATGTTCTGCTGTACAGGCATGTGAAAAAGCAACAGTATCAGCTGCATTTTCTAAATTTCTCAAGGTATTTTTGTGAAAATTTGAAGAAAAACACATGTGTAGTGGTCAACAATTTTTATCCCCAAACAAGGATGCTTCTTTTAAGCTTTAAGTAATTGATTGAAAGATACTTATTCCCAGGTAGACATTGTCTTCATCATATCTCTGCCTGTGAAGAAATGCATAATTATTTAGAAGGCAAAAGTTCAAATTGTGTCCATTGAATATTAATTTTTTTTTCCCATAAAAGCATAAAACCAACCACCACAAATACTGAACTGACATTGACTACACTGAGCTGTAAAGTGGGACTTATCTAGCCCACCTTCATTTTTTCCCTATTTTGGTTTCAGCCATCATTTTGTATTTTAAACTTGTGAAGCATTTTGTGAAGGAATTTCTGTGAAAGATTCTAGGAAAAAACCCAATACTCAACTGCTAGCCAGCTCAGTTTAGTAGGGTTTACTTCCAGAAATGTGAATGCAAAGCGGAAAATAGGGATATATTATAAAGAAGGAAGATCACCAGGGTTCAGCTGTAAGTATGCTTTCCTTTAGAGTCATCATGCATGAGTGGATTAGTGTCAGGATAGCAATGTAGAAATAAAAAGGTATTAACATATATCTTTTAAAATTTATGACAGGTGCTTTTCCAGCATCTGCACTGTATGCACGAAAAGACTTGCTTCAGCGACCTACACATGTTGCTACCAAAACTTTTCAAGGCCTGCGAATATTTGTAAATGATGAGCTTCATGAACTCTTTATAGGGCTGAAGACAGCTGAGAAGTTTCTAAAACCTGGAGGTCGCCTTGTAGCTCTCTCCTTTCATTCACTAGAAGATCGTATTATCAAACGTTTCCTTCATGGAATAGACATGACAGAAAAGTACAATCTTGGCTCAAGACAAAAGATAAGGCAGGCTCTGAAAAATCGCTCCAAAGAAGAAGATACAGAAGAACTTCCCTGTGGAAAATCCAACTCAAAGTGGATTTTTATACAGAAAAAAATTCTTACACCCCGGTCCAAGGATATTCAAACAAACCCAAGAGGAAGGTCGGCTAAGCTAAGAGCTGCTATTAAACTCTAAAACAAAATATATGATTATATAATTGTATAATTTCCTTAAATTTTATTTTCCAGAAGGCTAACTGGACTGATAGTATCAAACTGAAAAAATAAAATCTGTTAGAAAACATTTCTTTCTTACCTTTGTGCTTCTTTTTAATTAGGATATAGTGTAGAGCATCAAAAGGTAAAATAGAGGTAGGTAAGTGGGTGTTACTAATTATACAAAGAAGACAGCTTTTTAAAAAGAGCGTCAAACCCAAAGTTTATAAAAATTACAAGTTTGATGTATTTACAGTATTTCCTTTAGATTAAATTCAAAACCCTGACATTAACAGTTCAAATTCAGTAGCTTATTGAAACAGACACATTTTTATGGGGGTGGATTGCACAAACCTAAGTCAGGTGGCTAGTTTAGTCTACAGTAAGTTTAAACTAACCTAAGAATTCATGATATATAAGTCTTTGTATCTCAATTGACTTGTTGCATGAATGCCTGTGAAACAAGAGCTAGTTCTTAGATAAATTGATATCAGTATGTAATGTTCTATCAAAGAATTTGTAAATGGGCTCATACCTTTTTTTAAAATAAGTAAATATTTACTTCTGAGTGATCACCTGGTTATTTAGTGTTTATGGATCCTAAATAATAAATGTATCTTGGGGAAAAAAGATACTTAAAAGACCACTGTTGGCACATGAACACTACAAGCAAGCCATCAGATTTCTACTTGATCATTTGAATTTCTTCCTGTGGCCGTAACTTCTGTGCATAGATCCAGTACAACTTTTAGGTCTTGATGGAATTATATTTAACCCATCAAAAAAGGGGTATTGCGGGTCTTATGTAGTATTTTCCTTTGCTGGTGATTGTTTATTAAGAGGTATTACTTAGGTAAATATTATTTTGTAAAAGGCCCACTGTAACACTAGTTTTCTCTTTGGTTGGATGCTATACTAGGTAGTCGAACATGTAACAATTTATTTTTTATTAAGTTAATATGAATTGGATTTACCTTTGGGTTTATATTTTATCTTGACCATTGTTTTGCTGTCTTTGTATGTTAAAAATGATCAGAAAATAGTCTAAGTTTCAACTTCTCTGACCTCTGACTCATCTCTTCAGGAAAAAAAGTCCTTATTTGGATAAGCAAATTGGTAGCAGGATTTCATTTGTGATGAACCTGAAACCTGGCTGGTAGAATAAAAAATGCAATTTCTGACTCTGAACTAAGTTATTACTACACTAACCTCTGCATGAGAACTGACTGGATCATTCTGGATTTGATTTTCATCAAGCATCCTCTCTATGTTGATGTAAATGATTACTTCACAGGAGTTTTTTTGGGTCATATTGACACAAGTTGAAATTTCGGTTCACTGTCTATAATATGCAATATGTTGACATATCTGAATATTGTTTAATTCTTCGGTAAAGTTAAGTCATGTAATGTATTCTTAGGTGTAGACATGATAACATCTATCACTAATCTGAAGTAACAGTTGAATGATGATGGGCATTTGATACTTTTCTGAAATTTCAATATTTTTCCGCTAGTTTCATTATATATGCTATTAAATATTAAATAAAACATTCTACTTCAAATAATATTACTTACTGTTGACACCTTAGAGACAACAGATTGTACCTTAAATAGACATTTTTTCATCCAAACATTAAATATAAATAGCTGATGTTATTTTTAGCTAAGATTCCATGCTGAAATGTACTCCAGTTGTAGATTGGAAAAATTGTGCCTCCAAGATAGGCTTAGAAGAGTTGTAGTGCCATGCTGTGCATTCTTCGGGACCACACTTCAGGGAAAGACCATCCAGTTATAGCAGAAGTTACGTATCAGTATCCCAGAAATTATATGAAAGCATTAAAATTTCTTATGCTTAAAATGATGTTTAAAATCCACACTTCTCTCATCTAATTTCAAAGGCACACTTTCTTGTGATAGGAGAACTACTGTGTATCAATTTTTGTAAAGACACTCCATTAGGGAAAATGAGAGACTTTTCTTTGCCTTTTGGTTGGAGTTGCACAGCCGTGGCAGTGCATCAGTCCTTGAGCTCCTCTTGTTAAAGGATCTGTTTCTCTCCTCTCAGGGTCTCCTTACTTTCAGCTTTAAACTTGTGGTATGGAGAGTCCTGGAATTTTAACCTCTGCTTGCCTGAAAAAAGAATTTTCTGATTTTCCCAGAAAAACCTCTGGTTATATTTAATCGAAGTGTTCTTGTATCTTTAAGCATTTCATTTCCATTTAGTAGGTGAAGTTCTGTTATGTGAAGGGTGTTAGGTCTTTGCGTTCTTACCAGGACACGTGCCTACGTAGCCTATCTTAAGTTTTCCTAACATGGTATATTTGACATGTACCATAATCAAAAATGGTGTTTATGAAGCAGATGGTATCTGGTGGAAAATTAGTCTCACTGAAAACTAAGTCATGCTGTCAAGATACAAATTGTATGTAATTTCTAAAAACTGACAATTCAACCTAAGCAATGTACACTTTAATACAACCAAATGCAATTATCTGTCAACAAATAAAAAAGGTTGTAGACTGTGGTTACAAGGAATATGATGATACCATGGTGCTGTACACAACGGGAAGAGTAGAAACATCCACTATGTGGAATATTTGTAGAGAATATCAGGTGGTAGTTGTGGAGAGATGATTGTGCTGCCAAACAATATATGTGTGCAGAGCATATTGCTAAAGTGTATATCTTTTCGTGTTAGTACTTCAGAGGGGTGTGGAAAAATTTTTGAAAGGATAAAAAACAGCTCTGAGACTATTTATATGCATTATAAACATACTTTTAATTGAAATTATTAGAAAATGTGATTTAATTTGTTAATACAAGTGAACATAAAGAGTTGATATGCTGTCAAAAGCACCTACCTGATGAAGAGATTTGCATAGAATAATTATTTGAAAACTAGACGTCCTGTAAATAAGGTTTTTATAGTAAAAATATAGTACTTTTTAAAAATATAATTTTTAAATATAAGCACAATTAGCTGCATTTACAGCCCATGAGGACCTACCAACAATTATTACTTCCTTCCTAGAGAAAAAGAATCAGTTTCATTGTTTCAGAATGCAAAGGCTTAATCATACTGTTTTCAAGTAATATAAGACATTAATATCTCTTTCTTCAGTTTTGTTTGTTGTTGTTTTTTTTTAAACTATTATGGTTGAGTAATTTCTCAGTAGTGTTTTATAGTCACGTGTGCTGAGATTGCCACTTGACTGGGAAAAATCCCAGTCTGAAAGATCAGCTTTTGTACAGATGTATTGAGGTATTTGATAGATGGAAGCTGGAAGGAAGGGACTCCTAATGTAGTACCAACGGGGAAAATACTGACTTCAGTAAACACTGTTAGCAAGTGGCTCTTCTAGCAGCAGGTATTGTATCAGACTTTGCATACTGCTTTCTAGAGTAGCATTTCTATGATTATTAATGATTCATGTAATTGCTCTAATATTACTCTTTGTATTGGAGAAGATATGGTATTAATTAGAGAGTTTATGCTCCTAAATAGTGCAACAGCACAATGAGGGGGGAAGAATGAGGAGCGATGCCCTGAGGAAAGGTGATGTGCAGGGGTGGGATGATTGCAATAAGCAGTCTTAGATGCAGATTGTTGATGATTTTATTCAATTAATATAAATTTTAAAATAACTTAGATAACAGTCTTGACTCATTGGAGTATCACTATACAAAAGCACTGATGAAAAATGAGACAAATTTGAATAAACGGAGAAGTAATGAACTCATAAGCCAATTTGCTGCTGCCCATCTTAACATCTTTACCCCTAGCAAGAGTAGTGAAGAGGTTCAGACCTGTTTTTTTGTGCCCCAAAATCTCTCCAGGAAGGGCCCTTCAATTGGACTAGGACCATTTACATCAGGATTACCAACACTGTTGAGTGGAGTATGGGAGTCCGTCTTTGTATCCATACATTTATTTTGTCATATAGCAGTTGCTTAAAACTAATCTGTAATTTAGAATAATACACAAGTATATTTATAAGTCTCTCAGAAGTATAATCAAATATGGAGGCCTTTTTACACCTGAGGTATACTGGAATTAAAGTAGGATTTTGTGAATTAAGACTGCAGTGCTACAGTGAATCTTGCAAATAAATGTGTGGAACAACTTCTTCCCTTCCCCTTCTCCCAGCCCCTGTAGAAGATAGCGGAGAAAAGTATGTTTAATTAAAAAGTAAGAAAGAAGCAATGATGTTGAACACTTTAGAAAAAATGTAATTTATGAGATTGACATCCAATTTTAACAAAATTTCATATATGCAGTATTCTGTTCTGTGAACTTTTTCTGTTCATTGCCTGGTTTTACCTGTTTGGAGATAAGCAGTAGCAGTGAGCTAACTCAATCTCTGTACATGGATGCAGAGCATGGTTTCTAGTGATAATCAAAGGTAATAGTGGGAAGGTATATATACTTCTAAATCCAGCTCTGTATATTTTTCCCTCTGTCTCCTTTGCAGTTAGAATTGTGTTTACCTTTCTGAATCCTCTGTAAGCTTATCCCAGGGTGAATGAGAGGGAAGGGCTTTTCTTTTTCAGAAAACTGTAGAATCATAGTACCATTTAGTTTGGAAAAGACCTTTAAGATCATGAAGTCCAACCGTTAACTGGTTAACTGTGATATGTGTCCATCCAACTTTATGAAAATTAATGCTGTTTAATACTTTTCTTCTTGATATATTTTACTGATGGCGTGCCATGTTTTTCAATATTGCTATTACATCACTAAGGCAGGAAAAGGGGGAAATATTTGTTCATGGGAAACCTAAGCTAAAAAAACAGAACAAGTGATCAATTGCGTGAATGTCTTACTGTACTGACATACCTGTTTATAAAAAATAAATATTTTTCATTGTACCTGGATCTTTAGGCAAATTATATTTTTCATGATGCTTTTTAAAGCCTAATTTGATTAGTTGTAATAGTCAAAACCAAGTTTTTTTTAAATTTATTTTTATGTTTGCAAATTTAAACTTGACACCTTGTTTATAGCTGCCTCTTTAAAGAGTAAAACTGGAGATACAGCTCCCTCTGTCTGTCCTGGGAATGCCTATGCTCTATTCTTTCTGGAGTGCACCTGCAAATGATTATAGTAACAACAGCATGTTTATTGTCAACATGAAGATACAAGATGGAAACACGCGGATAACTTCTTTTACAGGTAAGTAGTTGTTTTAAATTATGCTAACTGGAATGTTAAAAGAACAAAGGGTGAGTCATTTTCTTATCTGAAAGTCCTTCAATCAAGATACATAATTTGAAAGACAGAAAACCAAACTTGCACAGTAAGTTTCTCAAACATAAAATTTATTATTAGGCTAAAATATATATGTATAAAAAGTCTAGCTATTCTTTAGTGCCTGTACAATTTTTACAGGCATAATAGTGGCAAATTTACTTCATGTTTTTGTTGACATTCGTTAAAACATTAGGGAATACAACAGGTACTGGAATGAAAATAAATGATGCTATATAAATTGCATCTTAGAGTTCATACATGCTAGAATAACTGAGTAAAAACTTTGGGTTTAGTGTAGTCCATTGTCGTTTGTTCACATGCCACATTAGTTTGAGTCTGTGGACGTGATTCTGACAAAGAAAATGTAATCTGCTTTTCAGTTTTAGGTTGTCTGTGGTTTATATTTGCACTGAATGTGTACTGGAGCTCAGAATAAGTCTTTACTAGGCTTATGATGTTATTAGCGTTTTATATTTGCTGTAATTATACTAGTAACATTAACATAGCAATATAAATTATTAAGGTAATATAGTTAGTAACTACAAAAAATCTTGAAGTGTTGTGATATAACTTGTACACTAAAATGTGTGGAAGCTTAGTAGTAGCTTAGTCGTCAACAATTCAGGCTAGAAAATCTCCTTTTTTAATTCAAACTGTATTTTAAGCTCATCTCTACACACCTTTCCTCTGTGTGTTTATATATATATATTTAATCAGAAGTAATTTCATGCTTAAGAACATCTCTCATGGACTTTGCAAAGAAGTGAAATAAGAAGTATCGACAGTCCTGGCTGATAAGTATCTGAAAATGAAGATATAAGAGCTGTTGTGTAATATAATGCAAAACTTACATTCTCAAGAGTAATGACACATGCACACCTGTTAATACATGCACAATCTGAGAGCCTAATCTTGCAACCTTTACTTACAGGTACAGCTTTGTTATATGCACGCTTTGTTTCTAAAATGCCCCGTTTCTCAGAGTCGTGATAGAAATGGGAGTTGAAATCTTGGTAGGCAAAGAGAGCTGAGAGACAGGGTAGCCTGGTAGGTGGGTCTCTGCGGAAGCAGAAAGGGCTTGATGCTCTCCAAAACAAGGTCTGCTGAGTATGGGGCAGTCCAGGCTATCTGCCTGGACTCGTACGGTAGTGACTATGATAATGCTGAATTAACGATGTTCTTGATGTGGAGGCAGGTCCGGTAGTGTATATTACACTGCATTTCACAATGGCTTAACAATCATGGCAGTGGATTTCAGGAGACTAAAGTTAGGAAAACAATAAAAAAAGAAATCCTTGGGATTGAAGCTCATATATAATTTTTTTTAATGCCTTTCTTGGGGAGGGCAGGAGGGTGACAGAGAAATTATTTGAGAGGAAAGGGCATTTAGTCTCTGCTGTTACTGCCCCTATTAAAGGTAATAAAAGTCTTCCATTAGTTTAAAAAAACGTGGGCTCAAGACCTAAACTGCGCACATACTGTAGTTCTCACTATTAATCAGTCTATTAAAAACTAACAGGTGATGTGAAATTATAAAACAGGAGATTAATTAAATGAACTTGGCAAATACCCTGCCATATAGTTGTACTGCACTTAATAGTACTCTAAAATGAAGATAATTAAGGGGTGATTAGGGATGTGTCACACTAGCCTTCTCACCAGGACCCTGCCAATTTTTCTTCTGTATGTCTTAAGTAAACACAGCAGCGTTGGGCTGCTCCCTGCACACCTGGGCAGGAGCACTTGCTGTAGCTGATAGTGTGATGACTGACATGTAGATTAAAATCTGAGCCTCTCCTTAAAATGTTACAATATCTTACTTGTTAGAGTACTGACTTATTAGCTAATGCTTTATTATTGGAGCTCTAGTTATTTGGAAAACAACGTATTACAGGTTGAGTGGAGGGGGTATTTTCTGGTTACTGCTTGAACTTGATACGTTGGTTTGTTGGTTGGTGGTTTGTTTTTTTTTTTTTTCTCAGGGCAAGCTAGCTATTATTCTTTTAAAATTAAGTGAAACTTTCCTGGAATCAGCAGCAGCAGTCACCACTTTTCTTTGAGACAAAAAATAATTAATTAATTAAGTTGCAGTAAACATAGATCCAGTTATATCCCAATGGGAGGACAGTCCTCCATAAGTACCACGTTTCCCAGTAGTTTCAGTAATTCAGCAGCATATTGAAAATACTCTTTTGCAGTTTAGGCACTTCCATATTTACAGTTGGCAAATATTTTACTCACCCTATCCAAGTCATAGCTTAGTTCTCAGGATTCTGTTTCATTTGGGCAGGCTTTGTATAAAAAAATGTTATAAAGTATTTAGTTTTCCTGAGAAAAGGCAATTGATTCCTTTCTTCAAATATAGTCTTGTGCTAAGAAAACAGTGCTGCTTTTTTTACCTTTTTTTTTTTTTTTAACTTTGAGGACAAACAGATCTAATCACTTCTGCCATCATTTCTCCTTTGAAGTAATTAATTGTTTGTATTGGGGGTACAGAATTAACGTTGGCTACTGAATAGAGCTATTGACTATCATGTTCCCTCTTCCACAATGTATCACCTCATCTGGCCTTACTCCCAATCACTTCCTATAGCCTACAGAATAACAGGCATTCCTCAGCATACATTCACCTTTTGTTCCTCTTAATTTAATAATGAGGCTATATAATAACTGCTTAAGTTAGGTTTTCTTTTCTGCAGGTGAAATCCACACTTGTAATTTTACTTACTTTTGCATATAAAGTTTACAAAACATTTCAGTGTTCAAGTCACTGCATCAGATTCAGTGCTGACAACACTCATTACCTTTGTAATTAATGATGTTCCAAGTTTTCCCGTGGGCATGAAAGTCTCAGCTTTCTTGAAACATTCAAGTTGATTTCCAGCCTTTGTGGCTGCAGAGAAAACCATGCGAATTGGAGCCCCGTGTCTGTTCTACAAGTGTGTATGATAACCAAATGTAATCTTTTTTTTTTTTCTATTTCTTAGGATAGCTGTGTCATTTTTGGGGCCTTACTTCTGATTTTTGAACATTCTCAGCCCTTTGCCTTCTCCCCCTCCCCTCCATTTGCCAGTCTAGAAAGTGTGTGCGTGGGAGAGCGTGGAAGATCCACTCTGTACTTGCCACCTTGCTTGCATGCCATCGTTCTTTCGTGGTGCCAACAGGTACTATCTCAATTACTGTAGGATGCCATTAATTATCGGTTTACAAGGAATTGTTCGGGAAACACGTAATGAAGTAAATACATAGAACACATCTGGGTATGCCGTTACACACCTCGCTGCCGTGTGAATGTGTGTTCCCTGCATGGATTACTGTCTCTAGTCCATTTGAAATGCTCTTGGTTTCTCATTTATTTGCGCAATTATCTTTCATTGAGCACTGCCTGCTGAAAAGCTGTAATTCTAGTTACTGTCTTAGGAGTATAATAGCCAGGGATCAGATATCGTTGTTTTTAAATTAATGCACAGAATTTGAGAACGTAATATAATATTTAAGGCTTCTCCTAAATGTTTTCCAAACTGAAATCTGAACCGAATTGTTTGTATTAATTGGCGTATATCTTTAGTATTTATGAATCCTGGTCATGATACAGTTAAGAGCATGCGATGGCACTGATTTGAAGTGGAAGAAAAGGAAGCTGGTTGCCACTGCCTGCTTATGTGTGATTTGTCAGCTAATCAGATAATCTTCAACACACAAATTTTTACACTCTCTGAAGCATAAAAGCCTCTCAAACTTCAACCTTTACAAATGGATCCTTGAAAGTATTTCTTAAGCTTTATATCCCAGCAAGGTGACAGATTGTTGAATTAAATTTATGAATGAAAATATTTATAAATACAGCTTTGTAAACACAGTCTTTCCCAATGAGCAATTTCCCTAGTCTTGCTAGCCAGAGTCAGTAGATCTCCAGAAGAGCTTCCTGAGCAATGGGAGGCACCTTGCCAGAATGAAACTGCCAGTGCTTGGGGGAGCTGGAGATTGGGGGTCCATAGCTTGATGAGCCCTTCGTCCTGTCCCTAAAGCAACCCTGTGTGACGAAGCAGTAGGATGTTTGAATGTGGCTGGGTCTGGCTGTTGACTGAAGTCTGCAAGGATTGTTCAGTGATATTAAGAGACTGAGGAATACCTCTAGCGGTACACAGTATAATTGGTGATTGTGTAATTTAAAGTTGCCTTGGGTAATGATAAAGATTGGGGGTTATTATTGGAGAAGGAGAATCATTTTATCATTCTCAAAAAGAATACCGCACATGAGTTTTCTTGGGCAGGTTAAATTGGAGGGGTATATCTTCTGCAATGGGGAGAAGTGTTTAATTTGAAAGATGGTTCTTTGGGAATATTACTTTCAGTGATTAAAATCGAGATATAATTCAAATCGCCTGAGTCATGCTTCCATTTTTTCCACAAATTATGCTACACTGGTGGGCAGTTAGCAATTATATGGCGTCTGACCCAGTGTTAAATCCAGCAGCTTGAAATGCTCTAAGGCTTTAAAGTGTCGTCGTGAGAAAACTTGAGAAATGTTAGAATGTGTGACTAGTACCCAGCTGCTGCCTTTAATAATTATTATTAGCTCTATTTGCATTCACCACAGCCACTGCTTCCTTTCCAAAATCGAAGGGTAAGGGAGTTGTAGCTGACTGCTTGCCTTGGCAGTATGTGCCCTAACAGTTTTTTATGCCAAGAAGGGGCAATGGCATAAAAATGTCATTTTCCTTATTTCACCAAAATGCTTTGGTAAGATGTATGCAGGGATGAAGAGTTGTCAGATGCCTGAATGTTGCATGAAAAGCACGTGATTTGCATCGAAAAGGCATCGTGACTACTGCGATTTCACTTAAAATAAAGAACTAGCTTAAATGCACGCAATCTGTAATTACTTGATATGAATTTGTTTTAATACTGATTTAATAAAACAGATGACATGTTAGTCCTGGAAATAGAAGCAGTTTAGTTAAACCAGAGCTGTTAATCCTTGTTGAGCAAAATTCATTAGCTTGGCAGTGTGTTAAAATGGCTATGTTGCATTTGGGACAGAGCAGCCACGTCTGTCACACTATCCTTTCCTCGAACATACTAACCTGAGTCCGTAGCAGCTTGGGTTTTTAACAGTGATACTCTACGTAATAGCATGTCAGCTGACTCACAGGCATGTTAAACTGTCATTAAATGCCAATTCATGTTAAATCTTAACAGTTTTCTTTGCAGTGTCTGCAATTATCTTTTTATAGCAATTTTTTAACACTATCTTGCTTTCTAGAATTATTTAAAGTAGTATGTGATGAGCAGCAGTGGAGCACACCAGTAAAGAAATATTAAAGTAATTCAGGAAAAGGTTGGCAAGTACAGTTTTGGGAAATAGTATAGTTTGGGGTTTTTTTTGTCTAACAAGGTTAAAGACTGTTAGAAGCCTATACTCTTTCATGGGAAATGGCAACGTAGCCGGTCTCCAGCAGCACGCCAACAACTATTTGTCATTATTTCTGAGTTTAATCTACTGGAGGATTCATCATCTATGGCAGATGTCTGTAAATACACAAATCTATTGATCTAGGGCTCATTTTCTGCAGAAATGTAGCTGGCAAGGGTGTTTGTTTCTCCTCTGTACTGAATGTAAAACATGTTGCTTTATCTATCTAGAGAGGAAAAAATGAAAGTTAAGGGGGGGTTTGGAGCATTATTGAATAGCAGAGGTTAATAGGCTGGGAATGTATGCTTTCGTTATTACCCTTGCTTCTTTGCTATCATCTACACTCATCAATAAATAAGTTAATTAAAAAGCTGTTTCTAAGGGGCAAACTACAGATCCTTAAGATCTATCAAAATCTCAGTAAAAGATTTAGCCACTGGCTTAAAAGAATACATAGGGTTATGGATGGATGAAAGCCCTCAGCTTTGATGGTTTTTATCAGTGTAATGAGCTGCACAAGTTGCAATAATAAACGAATGGTATGGCTCCTCACCAGAAGTTGTTTGGCCAGTGGGCCATGAGAAGGCCCACTATGCAGAAAAGATAAGATGAAAATCCTATTTACAAAAATGTCCAAAATTTCATATATATATATTTAATCATAATCCTAATACTTTGGAAATGTTCCAAATCATCAGGATGAGTATGAAAAAATATTCAGAATCCAATTAAATGCACATAGGAAATTCTTTCTGATGTTCAACCGGGAGTTTGAAGCGTAAGTGTGTGTGTCTGCATGCAAAAATTAGTGTATTATTTAATATTTTAATAAATTATTTAATGCATTTTACTATGTACAGTTTTATTTTTAGGACCTCTCTTTCCTGCGTTGCAGGCTGCCTGTGGCCGCACTGCTCACCCAGGCATCCTCTCGTTCTTCTTGTCCATCACCACCGACGTCCTTGCCTGACATAACTGTTGTGGGAAGCTGCTATTCTGAGCTGTCTGTGACAGTTCAAGTTTCTGTGCAAACAGGCGTATTGGTGCTAAGTGCTCCTTTCACGAGGTTGATGTGGATTGTCTTCTGTGTTTGGAGAGTATGTGGTCAGAGACTGAATAATGCAGAAGGTGAGTTGTGCTTTAAGCTCAGGAATATCTGGCACTTGCAGCTCTCCGGGGCCCATAGCAGGAGAGGACTCTGTAAGCCGAGCCTAAGTGAGCAGGTGACGTGGGACACCAGCCCCGTTCTGTGTCCTCAACTAAAAAACAAGGTGGAGAGCTTCATTCAGTGAAGGGACACCTTTGCATTTCTTGAGAACAAAACAACGTTCTACTTGAAAGAACTGATTCTGCCATTTTGCTTGCAAAACGCGAGTCAAACTCTGGTGGATATTTTGTTGGTGCTTGTTCCTTATTTGAGTTATCCACAGGGAAACAAATAGAAAACTTCGTCACAGTCAACGTAGATCTTTGAAAGGGACTTGTGAAAAGTCCTCATTTTTCTCTATCTCTGTACAAATTAATAAACGAAGTTAAATACTGATATCTCTAGGTGTGTTTTTATTATATTCGGTTTTGTTTACAGCCAGAGGGGTAGGTGCTCATACTCAAGTACAGCCCAACACTGTGGGTGGCTTTAGTGAAATAAACTTTGCAGTCTGTATGCAGCTGGCTGCAACGATTCTTGCAAACCACAAAAATGCATTTTGTGAACAATAAATTAGAAAAGGGAAGAATGTTATTTCTTAGCAAGCTTCACTCACCTAAGAATTAATAGTATTCAAAAGCTTAAAATTATTTAAAATATTTTCAGATTAAATGTTTTCATTGGACATTCAGTTGGTCATTCAGGATTTTTAAACCTATGCAATAAATTAAAAATAGCTCCTGAACAGCTGTGGAGGAGTCATCACTATTCTTTTCACAAAAAAAAAGCAGTAGCAACCACAGAAGACAAAAGAGTAGGTGATTGGTTCCTATTATTTTTCTTTTTAATATGAACATGAGCTCTACAGCTTTGTGATTCAATTTCATAATTTCCTTCCATTTAACCTAAGTGGCTGTTTTGGGAAAGGTTCCTTTCCTTGAAGATTAGTTCATGAGTGGGTTTAATATGTTCTTGCAGAAATATATTTTGTTTTCTTTTATAATCTTGGCAGAGTTTCATTAATTATATCTTTCTTTATTTAAGCTTTTCTGAGACTTAAAAATAACAGTGTTATCACCGGTTTCAGCAGTCTGCTTTCTGTAAAGTTCCAGGTATCCTTATTTAAATGAATTAAATCTGTATTTAAAAATAGAATTATGGTTCCCCTGCCTATATAAACATATCCTTGTCTTCCCATTAATAACAATCCACCTGCTGTAGGTATTTCCAGTACGCTGTTATGAGGCTCTTCCTCTTATCAAAAGGGAAGTGCAGTTCTCAAATTGAGGAAAAACCTGTGGAAAGGCAAGCCATTACTAAAACTTTATTCCATGGAGCTGAAGTTAGCAGAGAAGTCACGTAATTTGCCGTGCTACCTGTTTCACTGGTTACTTGATGCTACAAAAGACCTAAATTGCAAATACAGTATTGTACAGTATCATGAAATTGTTAGTAAGTTGTGTATTGATTAAGATGAAGGCAAGTTTAGTGCTGACCAGATGGCAGCGGTCAGAGGGCAGAAGAGCATCTGGGCAGGGCTCTGGGTTCTGTTCCCAGCTCAGTGTCAACCTCCCGGGCTGCCTCGCAGAAAGTCAGTTAGACCAGGATCTTCTGGTATGAATGCTGCAAGTTAGATGCCGAAATCCATATTTCATAAGTTGCTTGGCTTTGTGGAAATGCTGCACACCAAAGCTTCAACTAATCTGAAATAGCAAATACAGTATTTTTAAATTCCCTTGCCTTCCAGCTTTAGTTAGGGGGAAGAGGAGGCTTCTGTTGCACTTCATATTCTTAATTAAATGATAGTCATAGTTTTTAGCCATTTCTGACCAGGAAAAAGTGGATCATAAATATGTATAGATTTACATATTTATGTAGCTATTTATAAATATGTAAATACTTAACTTCATTTAAATGGCATGCATATAGAGAACTGACTGACAACAAAGTTTTTATTAGTATAATTACAATATAGTTCCTGCTGCAAAATTGTCATTGCACCAGCATGGTCTCAAAATGGGATCATAGTTCTAATTTGGTCTTTATTAGCATGCTACTTTGTCTATAAAATAAAACATTCACCACATTTCTAATAAAATTCTGGTTTATGTGAGTATTAAATACCTTCTGTTGAATGAAGTATCAATTAAGCAATGAATTGCGAACTCATGTAATTTGTTTGAAATGGTGCTAATTACCACTGTTAAGGTCTTTATTGATGCTGAAGTCTTTAGATGTAGACTGAAGGGATAAACGCCTCACGTTACACAGATCAGCTTTCACGTGGTAGTATCTTTCAGTTGCTGCTTACTGAGAACTGAAGTATTTCTTCTCAAATTCTGTCTTTCCCCTATGTAAATCCTATCCCTCTTTTCTCTTCATGTTACTGAAATAATGTATAGCTTGTGGAAAACTACCTTACTCCTAGTGAGAATATTCTACCCTTTCAAAACGATGACCGGTGGAAAATGCAAAGCGTTTTCAGTCAAAATACTGAAGGAAATAGTATAGCTTGTGTATCTGAAAATAAGTATGTCTTTTTCAGGTTTTAAGTAGAAGCAAAGAAAATTCTGCTTTTCTTTCTTTATCCCAAAATGAAACAGAAAAAAGCAAATGAAATTTTTGGCCATTTTTTCATCTCGGTTTTATTTTTCTTTAATATTGGAACCACATCTGCTGGAATTTAGATCAGATTTCCATTTTACAGAGGCATTAATGACAGTACAGAGAGCGCTACAATGGCAAAAGACTCCTGAAGAATATGAATTTGTTTGCATCAAAGGTCTTATACTCTAGGATTCTGGATGAGTTCTACACTTATTCGTTTACCTCAGCACAAAGTTTATATAGCTGCACTGTTTTAACAAAATTAATTGTATGTATGCAGGTGTATATCCAGGTATGCATACATACATATACATATGCATGTATATATATATACACACACAAAGAAATCATGCTTCATTAATTAGCATGACCATCCTTAGGGTATTTGAGAAAATAGGGCCTGTTACTTCAAGAGGAAGAAGGCAGGCTAACGAAGGGAAGTTCATATGTAGGTAAGTTCAGTAGCTGGTGAACAGATCTTACATTTCCTACGTATGTCATCAAGATGCTAGCATAAACAAAACAGTCTTACCTCTACCATTTTATCACACATTTTCCAATTATGTTTCCTTGTTCTGTATCTCACCAGAATCCCATCTTTGTATCTACTGCCTTAGGCTACTAAATTATACAAAATTGTCAGTTGAAAGCATAACCCGAAAGAAGGTCAAAAAACACACCTGAAAAAGCTAGTACAAAGGTGAAGTATATTGGTGTGTGTAAGAGCCACTTCTGTAGGTTCAGGTACCAGGTTGTAAACTCTCAAATGTGAGCAACGATAATGGACTGCACTTGCTAATTCATTTGTTGCAATAGCATCTTGCATCTAAGTGTTTTGCTCACAAGTGACCATTGCAAAGAATCATGATATTTGAATATAAATACTTGGAACATGGAAAGAGCCAAGCGGGAGGAGAATTTGGGGTGGTTTGAAGGGGAAAAAAAATGGGATAAATACATTTTAAAATAAGGATGAATTTAATGGACTTTATGTTAATGCACAAATTTTTCCAAAGAAAATGTCGAGGTGGCTTTGCCAGGATATTTAAAATCAGACCTGATGAAGGAATGACAACTATCATGTAAGGAATTATTCTGTACTGGTAGGAGAATGAACTGAAAAGTCCATTTCTCATTTTAGACCAGTTGGTTATATGGGTGCTACTTAATTGAGCTCTGGTACTTATGTTTGATGTATGAGTAGTTGGAAAATGTTGGTAGAGTCACCTACTTTTTTTCCTGCTTTGTTCTGTTTTTCCCTGGCAATTATGATAACTGCCATACCCATTTTCTTCCCAGAAAGCCAAGGAGTACTGCCCATTTATGTTAACATTTAATTAAAAACAACACGAGTTAATGTCAGTATTTCTATAGCTGTGTGACATGACCGTTGTTTCAAAGAGCCATGTGTGAACAGGGATGTGGAGAAACAGATGAACTCCTGCAACTAAAATGACTATTGAGATGGGAAATGACGTTATTGAGCTTCGGTTTCTTCATCAGTGATGCTTAAAATGTGTTTCTTATCTTCATGAGGATGTTTTGGTTTATATAGTGTTATTTTTGTAGCATATATATAGCATAGCAGAAGTAACAAGGAGGCCTTAGTGTTTTTTTAATTCTCTCCTATAATGCGTAACTCATATTTACATGTGAGTGATGCTGCAGAGAGACATTCTGGGCTGTAGTAAATTGCCAAAGAAAAGTTCCATGTTCTCCTCTCGAAAGACCCTGCTTCTTTTGGACCTGCAGAGAGCTGTTTGTCTGTAACGCTGCTGCTGAAGAGCGCATTGAGTCACACATCGCAAACGCAAGCTTTGTCCTCTCTTGGCTGACGGGGCTCCTATCAATTATTCTTGCCTCCTGTATTACTTAATGATACACCAACTCTTTCCACAAAGTGTGCGTGACTCAAGGCTTCACTGTGCTGTTACCCCTGAACTATTCTTCTCTTTCTGAATCACAGCTTGGAAGCTTGGAAGGGATTTATTAGGGGAGATGTTTGGGAAAACCAAATGGCATGGTACTTGTAATATTAGGTTCAATTCTTAAAATGGCAGGTTTCTTAAGACAGCTTTGTTATTAATATATTGAAATGTTAATCTGGAAAGTTTTAGGGATTCAACTTAAAAAACCACACTGAAGTTCAAAGTTTCTGTTGAACTTTTTGGACCCCCAAAATGAGTTGGAGAATTACATGGGACCTTTTCCATTTATGATTTTTCAGCATTTCTAATTAAAATCAATAAGCTGAAGTGAAATAAAGGAAGAACTGGATTTTTGAAGTTTTTTTTTCTTATTTACAGAAGTTGAAAAAAAAACAGTGGGAATTAAACACCCTGAAAATCCCCACATGCTCTTATCTTCGTTTTTAGGTGTTTGAGTAGCAGAGTCTTTTCTGGAGTTTTGTTAGCTTTTGTTTTTCTTCTATCAACAAATAAATTTAGAAAGTAATTTAATGTGAATCACCAAGACTTTTAAATAAGAGATCTGAAACTTTGTCGTGGTTTAACCCCAGCCTACATTGCTCATGTGTTACAAACTGTTTTCCTGCAGGTTCTTCTCCTCCTGTCCTGGAAAGATAGTTTTAGTGGCTTAACATTGGGGGG
>NW_009604232.1:0-22696 GCF_000690535.1 Cariama cristata | reverse complement strand
AATGATTGTTGTTGGGCTTGAGTGTGGGGGGGGGGGGGGTGCAAAGAAGAGAAAATCAGCGACTTTGGGGGTTACTGTCACTTTAGATGCTGAACCTTTTAACAAAAGGGTTTACAAAGAAGGATACTGATCAGTTTTTGTATTTTATCCAGTGTGAGTATTGCTGTTAGGAGACTCAAAGCTTCAGTATCCAAAACCAACATTAATTTGCAACTTTAGTAATAAAATGCACACAGCCTCATTCTTCTACATCTCTTAAAAATTTTTTTCCAAATGATATCACACACTTGTAATAAAGATTTGTTATGATCATTCAAATCATAAGAGCCTCTTGCATCTTTGCAAGGAACTGAATAGAGCTAGCACTATATTGTATTTAAAGTAGACCTCAAAAGCCAAATTTTCCAGGTCTCCAGGTTTTGCCACTTGGCTTACTGCCAAGACCATCTCTGTAGCAACTCAGCTTTGATGTTTCAGGGTCAAACACATGAGTAGACTGTATTTTGGAAGTGAGGGGATGTCTGTGATGAGGCTGTACATCATCTAGCTGCTGCTTCGTAACTTGCCTGTACTTGTCCCCACGAACAAGTTGGCCCCGAGTCCTTCCTAGACTCTGTAGGCGGTTTGGAGTTGTCTAGGAGAACAATGTGGCCATAGGGACATAAATCGTCCTGGGTGTCCTCCAGGCTACTTACAGAATGAGTCAGCTGTAGTCTGGTAGTGATAAATGTATATAAATAGAGCATCCACCTGGAGAATACTGATGTATGTGGAACCCCTGGAGATGATCCTCTGTTGACATCTGTGTTTTAACTGTGTTTTCTATGGCTGTGTTTCAGGGGGACTCCCTGAGCGTCTGGTTAAATCATTTCACAGGTCAGCTCAGCTGAAGGTGGCATCAACCTGAGAAACAATCTGATATCACCTGTCAGCAGAATATATCTGGAGTTGCTAGGGATCTCAGACTGATCTGCTGGAGGCAGGTGCATAGGCTGGAAGCTGAAGAGATGAAAAAAATGGACGCACCTAACTCTGCACTGGATGTTGAAAAAGCAAGAGTGAAGTAGTCAGGAATGTAGTGGCTAAAACCCTCGAGATGGTGGAGATTATGACATGGATATTGAGAACAAATCAGTCAAAAAGGAGAATAGGAGGAGAAAGGTATGAAAAGGCTAGCAATGATCTGCCCTGTTTATACTTACTTTTTGTGTGACCAGTTACTTCATGCATTGCTTTGGCAGCTGTTCCATGGAATAACCCATCCCTGCTGGGATGTGAAAATATCAAGACAGCAGTAGCTTTAAATCTGTGTATACCCAGAAGGCTGAGAACACTTGGTGGTTTTGTGTTGCTCATATTCAGTAGAGTCAATTTGTACTCTATGATGGTATTTTGAAATCTTGGATCTTGTCAGATTTTTTGGGACTTTGAATTGCCTTAAGTGACTGGGACACAGGCGCTGCTAAGGCTCCAGAGACTAACCAGCCAAGGAGTAAAAATTAGCTCAAATACACATCTAAGCTTAATTTAATTTTAATCTAATAGTCTATGAGATTATTTAGTTATTTTTGGAATGTAAGACTTCTGTGCAAAAAAAAGAGTTGGAAAAAATTAATTTGGCAAAATTTGAAACTGCGGTTTTGAGGGGTAAAAATAAAATGCCTGGGTTTCTTTATGTCAGTTATATTTCCAGTGGTTTTATTAACTTTTCTACTACTTTAAAATTTTACTCTCTGTTATATGTAAGTTAAAGAAGAGGGTCAAAAAATCTCACTGTGGTTTCTGACAGATTCTGTCAATCATAGTAATGTGCCCAGAGTAGAGCAGCTCTTTCACAGGAGGGCTTATTCACACAAGGAGGGATGACTAAGTGTACAGTGAGATGCACGTACATGTACTATTACACTAAAAGAGAATATTCCACTTTTAATTCAACCCTTCAGTCAGATCTAGAGGTATGCAGTCACTCGAAAGGCTGCTGAAGTGCATAAGAAAATTGAACCAACCATTCAGGAACTCTCCTGCCCTAGGCAAGACTCAACCCAGGTAGTGTCTTCACAAACACACGCCTCATGCCCAAAAAGGCAGGGAAAAATGACAGCTGTTTTTTGAAAAACTAGTTACAGGTTTCTGGGTACAGCGACTAGGAGTGATGTCAGCATGGATTGAGGGCTGCTCAGCGTTACGGTCATGCTGGCTGTACTAGAGCCTTGTAAGAAAGACTGAAGATAAAAAGGATATTCACAGGTTTCTGTGATGCTTTTAAAGAAGACATCGACTAATTGTATGACACTAAGGACTCAGCACCACATAGGTTTGTGTAATCCTGCACCAACGAATTGCCCGGTTTTTTCTTGTCCCCTGTCTCTGCTTAGGACCAACTCCTGTAGCAGAGTAGGAGCCTTGCTAATCAGAAATCTCTTGCGTGTATTTTCTCCTTACATCACTTCAGTGTTTTGTGTTTTCTTACACAATGTCGTTGTGTAGGTGACAGGAACGTGCTGTCCTTGGAGGGGTTTACGTCCCTCTGCTGCTGTACTCCTGAGAGCTGGGCTTCGTCTCGGCTCGCCGGTGCCGTGACAGGGCAAACGCTGCAGCCGGGATCGTTCTCTGAATGCGTTGCAGTTCTCCCCTTCAGACACTTTGGGGGACTAAACCAATCCAGTTCTCATATTCATTTTTTATTTTTTAAAATGAATGTCTTAGAGTGTTTGCTGGTTTCTTTCCTATGACATCACATTAGCCATATTTTATATAAATGGAATAATATTAAACTAATTAATGTCATGAAGCTGTTAACCTCTTCACAGGTTTTGGAGTTCCTCAGGGAAAAGGTGTTATGCAAAGGCAAAGATCTCTTCATAAGAATACTTTCATATGGCAGAATTTATTTTTAAATTTCAAAGTTAATCTTCACTGTACCTTCCTTAGGTCAAATCTTTTTTCTAACTGCTTTGGGGATTTTCTACTTATTTTTTATTTCCTTTTCACATTATAATCAATTTCATGTTATCATCCACCATTCTGCTGGATACATCCATAGTTGTACGTCTGATAGTGTTGCAAAACATTGTTCTCGGTGTTTTGTAACTGTCTATACATTTGCAGAGACTTTTACTGAAACTTATCCCATCTATTGGTATTGAGCTAATAGATTATATTTTTGTAATGAAATTATATTCTGTTTTTTCTATTATTTTTCATCATGGGACAACTAAATATTTTATGATTTATGACATCAACAAGTGCTGCATTTTCTTTTCAGGAATACTGTTTTTAAGGAATTTTTTGAAAATCAGCAAATCTATTTCTACTATCTGTGAAAAATTATTAAAAGTTAAACAATTTTAATAATTAAATTCACGTGTCATTATTCAGCCTGAATATTTGCTTTTGTATTTTCTTCAAAAATTCAGGAATGAGGTTCCCATGTGGTGAAGGCATTGGAGCATTTCTCTGGAGAACTGAACTCTTTTTCAGTGCAGCGTGGGGAAATCGTTTCATCTCTCTCCATCTCATTTTGTAGCTGGTGGAACTGAGCCTGCAAGACTTTTACCTCTGTCTCTAAAATCAGTAACGGTTTGTTGAATAAGGAAAAAATTATCTACTCTGTCTTAGTAGAAGAGCTAGGACTTACTCAGTGAGTATTAGACAGTAGGCTGGAAGAAAAGCAAAGGAACTACCCTTTCACACATAATGATCTCTGTGCTGATGAACACCCTAAAGTGGGCAGGAGCTTTCAATTCCTCCCAACCATGCTGGCTTTGGCAGACAGGCAAATTGTTGTGATTTGTAATGCAAGATGCATGTGACGTGAAAGGCTTAAGTTCCAGCGAATACGGAATTTCATGTTGTGTCAGTATTTTTTTCATTAATTTTACGTTAGCCCAAAATAGAGAGAATCTCTCACAAGAGGATGAAATACGCATTCTATTGTTGGTCTGATGTGAGTAGGTATCTCATGATTGGCTACTGAATTAATCGCTTTTCCTTTATGCAAGTCTGAAAAGCAAAAATATTAAGTTCTCACAAAAAGAGATGTAAGCAGTATGAAAACATTATCCTAAGTGTAAACACACTGAAGGTTAAGTTCTTGCCAGGAATCCGTTCCAGGTGTGCAAAAGGTACCGTCTCATAGGCAATCTGTAAAAACGTGCACACTTTACCATTGGGCTTCCTTCCCTGTTTGCTTTTGGTTATTAATCTTAGGACAAGCTGTGCTTAGGTGTTTGGTTTCCTTGCAAAAATTTACCTTACCCAAAGTGGCATTTCATTTCTATGGGTATTGGCAAGCAAACGTACCATTCTGAAAGAATTCATTAAATAGGGACATGTTCGTTTACAGGTTTAATCCATATGATATTTATTGGCTGTCATACAGGCAATGACAGGCAGCCAACACACTATTCAGTGGACTTTTCCACCCATCTGTTTATCCATCTGTTACTTGAAAAATAGATTGCTTTTTTTTTTCCAAAAAAAGCATTGTTCTAGCAGGCCAGTGAGATAAAGATACATTGATGTATAGAACTCGTCATAACGGGACCATCTGAAACATCTAGCAGTAGTACCTTGATATGAAATAATACTAGTAACTGGTGTGTCTTTGATCTCCACATGAATATACTTGTTACTGTATCACTAAAATAAACTCATAATGGAAAAGTTAAATTTGCTCTTTTGTGGGGGAGAGAAGGAAGAAGGTGGCTTTTTTGGCCATC
The DNA here is from genome assembly GCF_000690535.1 of Cariama cristata. Taxonomy (NCBI): domain Eukaryota; kingdom Metazoa; phylum Chordata; class Aves; order Cariamiformes; family Cariamidae; genus Cariama; species Cariama cristata. Next base: position 17,975 of record NW_009604232.1, on the reverse strand, counting down.
TTCTCAAGGAATATATTGCTCAACACACCCTAGGTTGCTAAGATCAGAACACGGTGAAAAAAAAGAAATCTGATTTTTAATCAGAACGGCAATATTAATTTGTGCACCATGTTGACATAGTAAGAACACCTCCAAAAGAGAGTCAAGTTATTAAATTTTGGTCAGGTGCTTGAAAACTTCATTAATGTTATGTAAGTTGTTTTATACTACAGATTTCTGAAGCCTACGGTTTTAAATATTGCTATCTGATTGTTTAAAAATGTGTTATTCCTCAGTAACAAAAAATTGGGATTAGGCTTTTGCAGGAAAAAGTAAAAAACTCTAAACTTGATAACTTCACATAGATACCAGCTATACAGACAGACGCACACCAGTGATATCACTAGAAGCACAAATTTCAGGCATCTGTTGTGTTGGTGCAATTACGCTGATGGAGAAGACTTGCGTTGTCACATAAATGATGATCTCCTTCATTTCTGGTGAGCCCTAGGAAATGTGCGTTAGAGTGTATTCTTTACAGCCTACGGGCTGACTGATTTGCAGCATTCACACTGAAAATGCTTAATAGCGGATTTGATATGATTTATTTTGGCAACATGGTATTCTACAAAATATGGAATCAATGACAACGTCTGGTAAAAATTTCTATGGGGAGATCTGGTTTCATTTTGGTAACATTTTTAGCCTAAGAAATTTATACATTGAGAAACTTATTGATAAATAATTTCTAAAATAATTAAGCCTTTTGCTTAAAGCCCAAGAAACTCCCACAGGCACTTCAGCTGATTCAAAGAAAGTTACAAACAACCTGTGTGAGAATGCTGGAAAATGTAAGACGGTCTTTTTCTCAGCAGTTATTGTGCTACCCCTCCGTAGAGAGAGGGAAAGGGACCTGCTGTTCCTTCAGATTAAGAGTGTTTATCCAGTATATGCAATGATGGAGAACAAGAAGGCAAAGCAGAGAAGAACCAAAGAACTATGGAGCAGGCTAATTCTTTTCCTTCTGATTTTTCAGCATGTCTTTCTATTTAGAGTGGTTTCAGCAACTGAAAAATGAAGATGACAACAAAGTAAGGATGATGTTGTTATTACTTGCCCATCAGGCAAGCAACGTACAAGTATGACTGTTTAATTTAATTTAATTTAGTTGAAAAGCATTAATAGTAATTTACCAAAGTGGATCCTTTTTCAATATTTCCTAAGGGAGTTTTATTCACACATTTCACAATTACAAATAATCTAGTTAGGAGACAAAGGCACTGTAGGATTTGCCCCACTCCAGACTTTCTCTCCTGGCATGGCAGTAAGATTGTGTGTAGCTCATTGCACAATGGGACACTCTGTGAAAAGAGAACTTGAAAAAGAGTTTTTGATTTGGAAAATACATCCTATTTTCTACAGCACAGAAGAAATACTACGAAAGGAAAATAGGAAACAAGGAGAGAAAGAAATAGACAGCTTTTGTGTTCTAGTGTTTGTCTGAGGTCGGCACACTACTGAAAAAAACGATGGAACATGATTTACTAAAGGGCTATGGTGAAGATATTGTTCATTTTCCTAGAAATAACCTGTAAATACAAAATTTTGAAGTGTCACAAGCCTAGTCTTTACAAACAGGCTCCATGGGCATTCAAAATGGACATCATGGTATGAATATAATGAAACATACAAATCTGGAAAGTTTTTGGCAAACTAAGGAAAGACTTTCCCGGCATAAGTTTAAGTTTGTAAGCAAGTTTATGTAAGGGAATAATTTGTATGTTACATCGCTGAGAAAGAGAACTCCAAGGAATAACAATATATATGCATAAGGAACATGAAGTAAAGCTTACTGGAATTTTCTATGCTAGTTCCCCATGCTGATATGCTTGATGTGCAACACATGCAAGGTAACTTAACCCACCTGACATAGGCTATTTCTGGCTTATTTGGACAATAAGGCCTGAAAGTTTCAGAAATCTCAAGCTTAGTCTGAGCCAGGAGTGTCTAAAGAATAATTCACGCTCTGTAAATTGTTATTCTAATTTCTTACACAATAACAAGTTGTCAAAATGTCCACCCTTCTGAGGATTTCTTGATCCTCAGAAATTACAAAGAAGGTTGTCTGCAGGGAGGCATAATGCACGAGATGACCCTTAAGTATTCTATGGCATGTGAAAGAATTTATTTCAATTGCTGCAGCGCAAAGTGAACCCCAGATGTGTTTGCACTCATTAAGGACTCCTTCAGAAATATGGAAGGAACTCACCCTTCTTTGCCTGCAGTTGCATTTTGACCTTAAGAAATATGTACATGTGTGTACCACTTCACGCAGGAACAGCCTTTCTAAACAGGCTATTCCAAGGCCTTGATAGCTCCAGTAGATATTCTTTAGTGGGTCTTCTCTAGGCCAGATTACTTCCTGTCTATTAATTGCCTTTAGGGTATGTTATGTAATTGCATGTCCTTGGATGTCTTCTACAGTAATGTCTAGGTGTAACTCAGAAAGTTCATTCTTCTATGAATATAGCAGTTTGATAATTATTCGCACAGAGAGAGTGCACTTGGTACTAAGAAGGTGACTACTGTAAGCAGAAAATGAAAGCTAGAAGAAGTTTAAAAGGGAAGAAAATAAGGATAAAAGCCAGAATAAATATAAAGGGGGAAGAAAAATAATAGCTTTCAAATATTTTGTGTGGAAGCTGGATTCATTTACCTATTATGTAGTAGTTACCTAAGTCATTTACCCAAGTATCAACACTGACCAACACTGAGTACTTTCACAAATTTTCTCCTTTTTTCTCTATGTATACCTGATACAGGTCAAAGCATAGATTATAGTCTGGAAGAGATTAAAAAGGCAGCAGTTAGGTGAAAAATAACAGATACTTAAAGGAAATGTCATTAGAAGTCTTCTGACTCATAGGACAAGTAGATTCCAGTATACTTCTCATGAGGAGTTTGCTCCTCCCCTGGGTACAGTGGAAACAATGGAAAATTTAAGATGCTTATTTGTGGGGTAGGGTACTACTCAACACATGAAAAGATGGCCCTAGGTCTGTATTACATCTTTACGTACTTCCGCTGATGTACTCTTATTCCCTCTTAGAAGATTTTTGTATTTGAATTTTAGATGATACTTTCTCTCAGCTTCATTGTCAACCTCTTATTTTTAACACAGTCTGTCAAATACCACTTAACACAATTTTGGTTTATATTTAATGCTTTCTCGGGGTCCTGACTTTCCTTAACTCTTTGTTATCCTTTCCTGTCCTTTTACTGATGGCAGGAAACTGAATTTAACAGTTTCCTTGTAGCTGAATTCTCTCCCACCTTCATCATTGTGGTCTGTGACAACAAAAATTAATTACTGTATCAGTGTGTATTACTATTCATATTTTAATATCTCTCTCCTGGAAATGTGTATCTCCGTACATATGCTGTGACAGAAGTTATTCCTTCAGATCTAAAAGCACTGTACTGATTTTAGTGTATCTGGATCTCCTACTGCTAGCCCAGAAGGAAGAGCCAGTGCTTTCCTGCGGAAAATAGAAAAATCTGAATCCTAATAAGTGTACAATTCCAATTTAACTTACACCTCAAATATTCAGAGCACCTGCAAACTAAGTGAGAACTATGTTTCTAGAGGAGAAAGCAATTTTCTCAGTCATATTTTTAAAAAAATCAGCAAGACACAGAGATTTAGACAGTCACTTGGGAGGAAAATAATAAAACGTTAAATTTAAGCTTTGCTTAGGTATAATTCAGAGTCCTAGAGAAATATTGCTGTCTCTGAAAGATCACTCTTATCATCCTGATACCAAGTTCAGACGCTCTCGCTGACTTCTTCGTGCTCTGGACTGGGATTGATGGCAGCCCGGAGAATGGGCTGTTCTCCACAAGCAGCCTGTGCTGCTGCCCAGGAAGGATTATGGAGAACTCCACAAAGCCCACTGTCTTGAGGGTTCACTCTTCCCAGTGTCCTGCAGGATCTGCTTCTTTGCCTGGGATGTCTGCTTAGCTACAGGCATCATGATTGCTCTTCATTGTCTCCTGCTTGGTATTTTGCATCTGTACCCATTGATTTTATTGGTGTTTATATTGTAAAATTTAAACAGCACTTTTTAAGATGAAGTAGTCTTAAAACTGTCTGTAATTCCTCATTGTGCACTGGGTAAGAGAGGTCGCATAGCATTGCATAGCAGCTGGGGCATTGCTCCGTATGGGCATTTGCTTCCGTCATGCTACCCAGTACTGACATCCACATTCCTTTATAGGACCCTACCACATCAGATCCATGAAGTTCCATGGGCTGAACTTTCAGTAAATTGAGAGATGTATCTCACAGTCAGTAAGGTATGTAAGTTAACCCTGGGATCATACTGTTAACTTCCACTGAAAAAGTATAAAACAAAATGTAAAGAGATCCAAAAGCAAATGTCAGAGAAGTTCAAGCATGAAGGCCTTTAAAAGTCCAGGAAACAATCTTTCAGCTTGTCTTGTGGTTACTTTTCATCAGCCAGCACCTGGATCTCCCTTAGCCCTAAACCTCTATGATATTAATAGTTGGCCTTTGCTCTCTAGTTGTTCATTTATTCCGCCTGCTGTCTAAGAAAAATGCATACAAACTTTTACCTTATGTACTAGTCTTAAGGGAATTCCAGAGGGGTGTTGGTAAAATTCAAGGAATCCACAAGACTTGTGTTAGGAAACCAATTATATTGTCACTGTGAGGTGAGTAGTTTTTCCATTGCCAAATGAATTACTGTTTAGGATTTCAACATGACTGTTTCTGCTTCCCTTCAGTGATGGTAGTTTTAAGTAAAATGGGCTAAGGAGAGATACAAAACTAGCTCCTTACTGCACCAACCTGCTTTATCTTAGGGATATATTTGCAAAGCTATTTGTCTCCTGGTAGTGACATACCAGGAGAAATCTTTGCATGTAGAATAACACTGTGTGAAATCTTGAGAGACATATCTGATCTGCAAGGTAACATGGATGCTAATTAATCATACAAGTCAGTTCATTCACTGCGTGTATCTCTGATTTCTCACACATTCCAGGAGGATGGAACAGCAGTAAAAGTAGGTCTACAGCCTGCTCTGGGACTAGGTACTTTTTTTTTTTCTTTCAGAAAAGAAATTACCTTGGCTTTTGCTACTGTCATGAGATTTGACAATCTCATGTCTAATTTTCTTAATTTAAAAAAATTGGTAAATTCTATTTCTTTTCTGGAATTATCCTTCAAATGAATATGGTACTTGGAATTGTTTCTTTATTTGACTCTGGTCATACTACTGATAACTGAAGCAAGAGGGGAGAAGAAAAACCAATTGTATTCATTTTTGTCAGTGGCTTATTGGGTGGTTGTTACATGAAGAGAGGAAAGAAAGGTGCTATGGAACACAGATTTCAACTGTATTGTGGCAGAACAGCATCCACTTCAAGTCATGATGATTCATTGTTTGTAAAAGATCTATTTTTAGTTGGCCTGAATTATATGGAGATTAAAGAGAATCATTAGCATAAAATTCCCCTTGAAGCTTCTGCAGTTGGTATAATACCAAAGACTTTGATAAGATTTCTTCAGCCTAGATAACTTTGGAGAATCCCTAAGTGTGCGCAAAAGGCAGATTGGTAACCGTACAAAAGCTTTTGTGGGTCAGTGATCTGTTCTTCTGAGCACAGTGCAACTTTTCATACAGACTGCACTCCAAAACAATGCTTTTTAGAAATAGCAGTGTCAGAAGAAAGAAACTGAGAGATAAAGAGGGGGAGGGGTACGTTTATAGCTGCAGAGAGAACACATGTCTTTAGGAAAAGCACTGGTGTTGCGTTTTGCTGTTTGCTTTGCTCTCTCAATGCAGAATGAATGCTTTTTCACTTTCTTTTTCACTCCATTGCATCTACCCAGACTGTTGTTTCTGGTCACAGAAAAATGCATGCGGCTAGTGTGATTGCTGCATGGGGCCTGTAGATTGCAGTGGAGAGGAAGATGACCACCTCTGTTCAGTCACCAATCGTGTTTTCATTTACCAGTGTGCTGTAGCAACAAAACTGAAGACATTTGTTGAAGTACTTAAGTTGCAACAAGTATGAAATATGATGAACACAGCAGAATATATAATTGTTACAAAGCACTTTTAACAAGTACAACTTGCACGTCATAATATATTGCGTTCGTGTAAGGATCAATATTTGCCATCCTAGGCGAAAATGTCTTTGGTGAGCAAATCCAACAGATGCTAACATTTTGTTTTGTTTTGAAGAAGAAAAGCTTAACAGCAAACTTTAGAAATAATGTATAAAAACCTAAATAAATTACCTCCATACTTGGCTGGACAACAAACCTACAAACCTGCATTATAGACATTCCCTTAGTACAGTGAAATCTAATGTCTCAATACGTGTCATCGTATCTCAGCTTGGCCTGCTGACGTACCAGTTGATTGTTAAATGAAAGTTAAATCATGCTAACAACAGATACTCCACGAAAATCCTCTCTGAAATGCCCTTATCCTTTTGTCCTGAAAAGACATTTGCTTCCTTCTCAAGTTCTTAAATAAAATACATTTGCTGTTAGAGGACAGGAATAAAAATAACTGTGAAATCAAACACTAATCAGGAGGAATATGAGGGCATAAGTCTGAGTTTTCATTACAAAAGAGCTGAGATTTGTTGGAAATTTATGTACGTGGAAAAAATACTTAGGCAAGTAATAAATCCATTGCAGTAATTCTCACTGTTACTGGAGAGACGGTTAACATGTCTTTTCGCATTATGCAAAACCAGCAAACATAAATAAGGGTCATAACTTTAAGAAGAGTTGTTTGTAGTATCTGTTAGACTGAGCAAAATGTCACAATATGTAGTCTTCCGGAAGAAGCAAACAGACCATTAAATCTTGGATGAATAAAGCATGTTTTCAAACTGCTACAGATTTTTGTCTTTTTGGAATCATTACAGCAGTGCTTGGGGTTGTGGCTATGATTGTGTGAAGACAATTGGACAGTAAGTTTTAGTGGGACTAAAACTTGCCCCATGGTGCCAGAATGAAGGTCTGGTTTGAAAAGTGCCTTATGCAAAGAAAGAGACCCACCAGCTGCAAAACAGGTGGTAACTCACCAGGGGCAGGTATGTATGAAATCATGGCTCTTTATTTGGATTACAGTGAAAGGAAAAATGAGAGGATAAAAGGTACAACAACTGACTTAGAGGAGCAGCCTCCTGACTTTTTATTAGGGCTTTCATAAGTGAAATTGAGGTTAGGCTATATGCTGGAATAATGGAGATCGCAAATGTTGAACATGTAATATGTGCCCCACAACCATATGCATGCCTGCTTGATGTGTTTAAAAAATCTCATTGGTGCTAAGATACGGCTGTGCATGATGTATTTATATCTTTTATTTCTTTAGTGAAAGGAACTAACAGTTACTCTACTGAAGGATCTGGTAGAGTTGCCATTCAGTACCCGGTGGCTCAATCATGAAACCCAACGTTGTTGGTCTTTTTGGAGAACTTGGAACTGAAGAATGAGTTGCAACAACACGCCCTGCTATATCATCTCGGAGAATAATGTAAGGCTGCCAACAGCACAACTGAAGTTATTTCAGATCTTTCATGAGTTCTAGACTCAAGAGAAAATTCAATTTAAAAGAAGGTAATAATATTTTTCCTGTATATTTGTTTATTGTCATGTTAATGAAAGGAGGGAGCATTACATGTAGCCTTTTTACAAGACCTTTTATCTGGACCTCAAATATTTAGTGTCTAGCTAGCATTGCACAAAGCAGGGGTTTATGGTTTGTAGGCAGTGCCAAGAGGTAAATCCTGTCCAACAGTAACAGGGAATATTTCCCAGCACTGAAACTTGATTGCCTATGCTGTTTCCCATTAGAATACTCCTTACCTCTTTTGTTTGGCCTGGTCAGACAGTGTTCTCCCTGATAGTTTCTTGGACACAAAGTCACTGGCATGGGCCAGGGATCACTCCCAACCAACAGCTGGAAGCAATCCAGTTTTTAGAAAAAGATAATTTAATCTTATAAAAGAAGAAATACTTTTTCAGTGGCCATGGGGACAGAGAACAAGCCCCAATAATGTTTAGTTAAGTCATGGAAATCTCTTGTATAAGTCCCCTTTTTAAGTGGATTTAAATGCTCTCAGCACTTCCTAGGATTGGACAGTTTTGTTAAATAGGAAATGCAAGTGTGTTAAAATTGGTACCATTTAAAGTGCAGAGTTACAAAGCTTTCTAGACTATACCATGAAAAAGATACCAAGATTAAATTTAAAAAAAAAAAAAACAAACAACCTGAAATATAGTTGTATCAAATAAGGAGGGAGTATAGGTGATAGGAAAGAAGAAATGACAAAATTGGTCCTCCTCACTTGGAGAGAAAACCAAAGCTTTCCAAGATGCTGAGGTTTCAACATGCAGCATTCGCTTGAGCATCCTGGGAGCCTCTGAAAAAAGCAGAGGAAAAAGGACTGAAAATTCTTTGGTCTTTTTTAATTTGGATAACCAGACCACAGCCACAGCCTGATGATTCTTTAGAGGTGAGCTTTTTAAGCTCAAAAGATGTGAGATTAAGGAAGGATTTATGTGAGGTTGCGTCTGCATGGTGCAAGAAAGCATTTTCCTGCTCAGTAGACTGAGGTGTGGATGGCATCACCAAAGCACCACTGACATGGGCTGTCTATGGCAGAAGATTAAAAAGTGAACTTAATTCCTTGTTTAAGTAGTTGGTTAAATAAGTATGAGATGGTATATGTGATTAGTTTCCCAGAATCTCCTAGGATAGTTCAAGTGAGCTGTAAATACATTGTGTTCTCCCAAGTGAACATCAAGCTCTCATTGTTGAGGAGTTGAAGATTTTCACTGTACTGAGATAGGTTTTACTACAAACCTGTGGCAGAAATTTTCTTGCAAGTAAGAGTGGCTCCTGTTTCTGAAGTTGTTGTTTGGACAGGCATTTTAGAATATCATTAATAACATTGCTAATATGTGAGTCATCATATTGCTTTTACTCCCAGGATTTTATTATGCTTTTGCAGAATTTTCAGGATTGCTGATCTCTCTAGTGTTCTGTACTTTCAACATGATATATTGTTAACTACTTCTTTGCAATATCATGTGGACTTCCTTCCTAGTTTGAGTTACTTTAAAACTATTCAAAAATCCTCAGATTTCTTTTGTTATGACTTAAAACACTTTCCATAGCTATGTTTTTAAAATGGAAGTAACATCTGGCTGGTGTGTTTAAAATCTGTCTGTAGCAGATAATGTAAAAATGACCTTGGCCCTGAATTTAAAAAGAGGGATGGGAAGCTGGCTGAACACTATGCTAATAAGAACACAGCTCGGTCTCTGTGTAAAGAGGGAAAAAAACAACTTCTCAATGAACAACTTTGAGGCTAGAGTTATTTGAATAATTTTTCTGAATGACGCAAGACTGAGGTCATGAGAGTCAGATCAAATCCAGCTGAAGAGCAGAAGCAAGAGTCCAGCTGGGAATCCTGCTATTCAGTGACTCACAACAAAGACTTCGATAAAATATGAACCTTCTGAAGTCCAGGTACTCCAGGGAAGGTAAAAACAATTTAAAATGAGACAATGCATAAAAGAAATATTTCCAACTATTAAAGCTTGTTGCTGATAACAACAGAAGTTTGGTAATAGAATTTGTTGTAAGTTTATATTTCATTGCTTTCATCATAATTTGAACTGGGGAGCTACTTATTTCTTGCACCTCAGTGTCGCTGTGATTCATTTTGTTGTATCTTACTGTTATATTAAAAATTAACAAGCAGTCACCAGCTGGGAACAAAGTCACGAAGTTGCGAAGAACCTATCGATGCCAACTGAAATCCAAGAACAAGTTGTTTCTGACATCAATAGACACTGAATCTTAAGATGGTAAGGGGGACACTGACTGACTGTATCTCTGTTTCGCTTAAAAGTCATTCTTTCTTAGTGCTTCAGCTGTAAATTACTAAAACAATATTCTACGGATATTTTGGAATCTATGTATCACTTTAGGTCTGTCCTATTTGCACATGGCTGAGCTGGATCATTTTTTTCAGTCTGATTTTAAAACTTGGAGAGAATAATTGTGGTAAATTCAAACTATTACAACTACAGGGTTTATATTAATTTGTCAGTTGTTTCACTAGGGCTTTACAGCAACATGTAATTCTGCACACAAAGTTTAGTTCTAAGGTATAATATAAGAGGGTCTTTTAATAATCCTCTGTAAGGGTATAGTTGCCCTTCTTTTTTCATGACAAAAGCCCTGTTCAAAAGAAACCGTGCAAAACACACAGTTTTAACTTCACAAATGCTTGATCCAATAGTGCAGTTGTCCAATGCACTGAATAATGCAGTTTCATAGGCAGATGGGTGCAATAGCCATAGAACTAGGACATTCCGTGTGCAGAAAAGAAAGACTATGCAAGACGTTAAGCCTGAGACTTATATTTAAAATGCAAATTAATTCATGTTTCTTCCTGGTATTCTTGCTGAAAACAAGCAGCAATAAATCTTTTCTGATGCACAATTATAACTGTCCATCTGCTCCGTGTCCCCCTGCACAGCACCACAGCAGCGTTACAATTTGAGAAGTGCCTTGACCTCTGGTACTTAAGGTGCAAGGTTAACGGAGCTAGCTGAAAGAAAGTGAAGGCTATGAGTAGGAATGTAGTGCTCTGATCTTACAATGTGTTCACAGCAAGATTTGGAGAACGGAGACTTGCTTTTCCATTTATCTTTCCTCCTTCACAAGGGAACACGCAGCAATCCTGTGCTACATGGTCTTCTTAGAGGCTACCATGACCACCTCGTGGGTCCAGCGAGTGACACTACAGCTCTCTTTTTCTTCTTCCCAGATGTTTCTAAGAGCATTCTCACTGCCTTGATGTTATCTTGGTGTGATGAAGACATCTGTGTACATTATTCTGGTGTTTTGGAGAAATGAATGACAGAAGTACATCTTCTATCTGGGGGACAGAATGGGGGATTGCCAATCCTCTACTTTTAAATGAATTATCACAAAATAAGAAAAGTATGCTGTCAATTTGAAGAAGTTTTATGGGTGAAATGGCTTGGTTTTTCTTTTTTTCTTTTTTTCTTTTTTCCTTTTTTTCTTTTTTTCTTAAGTTTTCTTTATTCTTTTTTCCTTCTTTCTTTTTTCCTTTTTTTTTTTTTTCTTTTATTTTTTTTTCTTTTATCCTGGAAAGCTCTGAGTCCTCTAGCTGCACACATACAGAGCATATAGATGCATTTACCTCTATTTTTTTTCTTTCCAGTGAAATCGGAAAATGCTTTGTTATTTCAGCTTTTAACTCTACAGCTAATACACAATCTAAGCATAAGCAATGCTAACAGTATTTAATTTATGACAGAATTTTATATAAGGCTGCTAGGGAAGAGCTAAAATTGTGTATCAAGAGCCCATTGTGTCCATAGAGAGAGTATTTTGTGTTGAATAGCCAGAAGGCCTTGAAGTGCTCTACAAAATTTTACTTTTCATAGGTCAGTCTTCAAACCAAGGTAGTCACAGAGGTCGTTTAGGAAATCCCTTCGTAATGAAGCAACCAGCAGTGCTTTTGTCTAGAGAGCAACACTGCTATGAGTCAATTTTGTATTTTCATGCTGAAGGGGAGAGGCAAGCAAGCTGCATTTGCCACACAGAAGCATGCACAGAAATGGCAGATCTTATCAAGGTGGGTCAGTGTCTTAAATCTATAAATCTTAAATCTAAAGCGGTTGCAATTTTTGTTGGTGTAATCAAATCCAAGCAGTAGGTCCCACATGACAGTTTGCACTGCTGCCAAGCAGAGGTTTAGTGGGAAGAATGGCAGTGCTTGGTTTTCCATCTTGTGTTTTCCATCAGCTTGACTTGTTAATTGATTGATATTTTTTTAAAATCTACGAACTGATTTATCTAGTGATAACTGACATAAGTAAACCTTATTTATATAAATTATGGCATAAAGACATGAGTACAAGCCATGTGTATGACTCAATGTTTGTATACGGTGGATAAAAACAATATGTAGGTAATTTTATTAAGGTAATTCTCAGAAGGAAACCTCTGGCTTTTAATGTTAGAGCAAAAATTCTATAATGATGTGATGAATTAAGGTCAGATTATGATTATTAAGGTAGCTGGCTCTGCAGGTATGTCTAGCATAACACTAGACACTGAAGTTTCTTCTATAGCAGTTTTATTTTACTAGCTAATGTTGCTTATGAGTGTCATAGAATTTGCAATTAATTATGCTTAATGAAGAACGGCTTCAGACTGTCTAACTCATTCCTTGATAATTTGCCTAGAAGATTACTGAAGATTTTTTTGTGCATTTCCAGGTATCACCTTTTGGGAATGGGTGGTTGTGTTGTCATTCATTTACATATAATTTGTTGTACTATGACAATATTGTGAGATCTATACTGCTGTCTATGTAAATTTTAGGAATAGAAATGTACTTTTGATGTAGTTGAATCACATTTTTGCTCATTTGATATGGGTCTACGCTTTTTCTAAAACAGTGAATTAGTATTTCTAATGCACATACTGTCTGCAAAACTTTTGTTTTGAAGGCAAAGACAAGTGGCAAGCTCAAAAAGTTTTAGTGAAATGGTGTTTGTGTGTTATTTTTAGAAAAGTTGTATAAGTAAAGCAAATTTATAGACCACGTTGCTGCTTGTAAAAGATTTGTGGTATGTATCTCCATCAAATCCTAAACCCTTCAAATCCTATTTTATGACAGTAATAAATAAATCATGTGATGAGTAACAGAATGTTGCTTCCTGGTTGCAGAGAAGCAGCAGCAGCTTGTTGAAAGGCTCTCAAATGGTGGCCAGGAGTTCAGTCCTTTCCCTTGTCCTGCAGAGCTTTTCTGTGTAGTCTGTACGTGTTGCTTTAAGGAAGCTGATGGGAGACGCTATCATTTCTCTGCACTTCAGATGCTATGAAACACTTGGAAATTTCAACACAATTCTTTACTTGCTAATGACTCTAAAATAGCCGTGTGTGTGTGTGTGTATTGTTTTACTTAAAACAACAAAAATGAATCAGCATTGTGGATCAAAATAATGATTGGTTCCTTTTATGGCTGGTCACTTCAAACCTTCATCAAATAAACACTGGTTATTTGGTGTTTTCTGTGCTTCAGGAGTTAGCCCAGGTTTTCTTGCCCTATCAGCTACTATTTCTTCAACTACTGCGGTTACCTTAGGAATGCCTGTTTTCACCTTCACTGTAGTATATTATTTGGATATTTATTGTAACTCTTTCTTTGGTGAATTCTTGGTGTGCAAACCTTTAAAGGCAGTTAATGGCTACTGTCTATTGGTTGTGCCTATAGCAAGTTGTGCTGTGCTGAGGTTATAATTTCTATTTTGGTTATACAGCTTGAAGTCGGCTAGGGATAGAAATGGTACCATCAAGTAACTAATACATTAATTTCAAACTGTGTAATTAATTGCACTTTAATTCTGTTTGATTATTAGACAACACTGTGTATCTGGAAGCCATTAAACTCTTTATACAGCAAGGTATACAAGTTTCTTTCTGAATGTATTCTAAGGATAGATCTATTAAGTTTTTCTACCTACTCAGATTCTGGCTTTGCAAATTTCTGTTTTTCGAGCCAGAAACAAACCTACAGCTTGTATGTAATAAACTTTTGCAGATATAAATGCTACATTTTTAATGGGTCCAAAAGTGCATACACACTTTTTTGGCCATCTATTTTTGTTCAGGATTAAGCAAAAAAATGCCGTCTTTACCAGGTTTGCATTCCACTTTGCTACTTTCTTTCTCACAACAAATCTCATCCTACTTGACTTTAGTTCTATGTACACCTGTTAGTACTAGTCCTTTTGCAGTCCAACAATTGCAGCCATGAATACAGATCAAGATGAAATCCCATCTACTGTATTTTACATGAGTATATAGTAAAAATACAGTATGTGTCTGAAGTCCAAGATCTCAGAAGAATCATTTGAGAAGGCAGTGAAGATAGACCACCAAAGCATGATGATATTAAAAAATAAATAAACAATCAACAACAACAAAAATGCAAAAAGCCCCAAACGTTTCAGCAAGGGAGGAATAGTTTCTTTGGAAGTTGGGGAAGAATAAAGTAGGTCAGGATTTTTATTCTGGTTTGGTTGTTAGTTCCTCCCTCATATTCACAGGGCAAGGGGATGGGGATTATAGGCAAAGAGAATAGAGGAAAAGTGAAATAGATATTTCCTCCCAGGAGGGAGAGAACCGCAGTCAACCAACGACCAACAGCCTCTGCAGTTTCCCACCTACTTGATCATCGTGAGCTGAGAGTACTGGCTTCAAAGTGGGACTTAGTGGTGAAGGGGTACTTGAAAGAGGCCTAGGATGTGGTAGTTTGTTTTCTGCAGGGAAGGGAGGGTGCTCCTATGGCAAAGCAAGGAAGAAAGTACACAGGTGCTTGAGGGAAAGCGGGTAAGCAGTTAACAGAAGCTGATATCACCGAGGTAATAGAGGTGAACTGCCTTGGGAACACCAGAGAAGAGCTGATTCTCCAAGTGAAGGGATGGTGACAAAGCTGTTGATTCCCATGGCTTTGCAAAAAAATCTTACGGGCTGGATTGTGAAATATTGCTCTACCTTCCTTGGTCTGGCTGAAATGACAAACATAACTAACTAATGTGTGTAACTGACTAATTAATGTGTGTCCTCTTCACATCTAAGAATAATTTTTGGAAGGTAGTGCGAATATGGGATTAGATTTATTTTAACGTTTAGAGGTATAACTAGCTTTCAGAAATGTAACTGTTGTTTAGTAGTACAACTAATGGCTGCCCACATATATATACAGCCACAGGTAGATGGAGAGGAGACTTGGTGGTTCTCTTCCCTGTCTCCTGTCCAAATGTCTTGGTTCTGGTTGTTCACCACAGTTCCCATTCTTTTCTACACTCTTACTCCATCAGTTATGAGGTTTAAAAAATACTACCATCACTTCATCTTTCTCTGCCCTAACCCCTGGGTTTCACTGGATGGTGAAATAGCCCATCTATGTGCAAGTATTCTCTTTTGTTTATTTTCCTTCACTAGTATGACTATATCTTTTATGTTAGCATATAGGCATACTTGTTTATAGAAGTGGAGTCCTGGCAGTAAAGACTTCTAGATTCCTCAAAATAGATGTTATCACTCCATAAAAGTAGTCTCTAGAAACAGTAAAATGGTCAGAGACAGGAAGAGCCAAACATGTAATGTGCTTAACTTAAGAACAAGTATGGGCATGATTTTCATTTGTCGTGCTGGGTCCTCTTTTTTGTGCTGCATTAAACGTCTGTAGGCAATCTCTGCCGCTAGATTCTTAATTAAAGACTTGTCTGTGCCTACAGGTAAGACTTTGGAGCGCTATGATGTATATGGCAAGGAAGAATACTTGAGAGAAAGGCCTTATTTAAGCTGATTTGTTCTTTCTGATCTGACATTTAGCCTTTCATCCCACATGCCAAATGAAAAGTTAGAGATGAATTGCAGCAGCAGCAGCTCAACTTTAGAGACTGAAGCATGCTCAGGGTAGAAAAAACATGGGAATTCCTTAGAAGTATTTTGTGCATCCAAGTGAGCATGTGCAGGAGGTAAATGAGGAAAGTGGGAGACAGCTGCCAGATCGCAGTTCCTCAAAGCAGGTGTCAGCTTCAAAGCATACTGACTTCTCAGAATAGATTAAAATTTTCACTATAGATCTACACTGTGCACATGTTATTTTCCTTTCTTTGTCGTCTGGTTCCTGGAAATCGGAAGTCACTTTTGCTTTCTGATTGTTTGTCTGAAGAAGCACATGCAGAAGAACTTAAGAGTCCAGGCTGAAGTTAAGTTTATTTGGAAGAATGATTATAGTGAAAAAACTTAGTAATACCTATAGTATTAAACAGCTTAAACTACTGCAAGTTTAAGTCAGTCTTTATAATGTTGGCTGGCATAGTTGTAAAAATAGTTCTATTTTCACCTCTGGATCTCTAATGCTGAAATTACAAAAGCTACAGAAAATTTATTTCTCAGTTCCAAAGTTTAGTGTCTATTCAGGATTAAATACTGCATTTTTTTTTTCTTCCCAGAAAAAATTTGCTGGATAGTGTGTTACCCTGATGGCCCCTAAATGTTGAGGGTGCTCTAAAGGGGAAGTGCTAAGATAAAAACCATTAAAATGTGATTTTTGTCCATGTTGATATTAGTTTTTTACCCTGTAAACAGCTCCATGCAGTCACAGCATCAGTTCCAGAGATTAAACACTCTGACAATGGCTATAAGAAAGATGGTCAGATTAATTTCTTATCAAACTGAGTTGATTCAGTGTAAGGAATGGAAACCATCTGATGTATTTTACAGATCAAAACTAATTCTCCGTTGACACACATGCACTTGAGTAGGCGCATCTGTGTGACAGCTAAATTATAGGAGTGCTTTACACACACATTATCTTGTCACAACATAAGAACATCCTACTGTGCTAAAATACCTCTTCCAGAAGAAACATGTAATTTCCTCATAGTGTTGGGGAGGATGCTAAACAGCTTCTTTCTTTTTACATATCTTTTATTTTCACCTTCTACAGGCATGAGATGAGCAAAGGTTTTTTTAAAAACTTGAAAACTTTAAAAACTGAAAACAAATGAACGTTTTATTTTATCTGTCTCTTTATCCTCTTCACATTCTCTCTAGTGAAACGCATTGGTAACTGTGCCTATGTCTGGATGGAAAATGCTGAAGGAAAACAGTGATTTCTTTTCAGAATTTAGTTGCTTATTTAAAGGGAATGATTATAAGGATTTTTTTTCCCCTTTTATGTATTAGGGAAAGTGAATGCTTTTGGTTTGTGCCACTGGAATGAAAATTGTTTTTGTTTATTTGGGAAACTTCATGAATATTTGGCAACAGCTTTGTGGCACAGCTTTCATTCTCCCTAACAGTTGATACTCTTCAGTTCGAGCATAGAGTTAGGTCAACCCAGACTTTTGAAAACTTAATCTTTATTAAACCAAGGTGCTATAAATTGAGCTCAACTTCTCTCAGCTTCTTGTAAGACAGTTCGAGATGTAGGCCTAGACTTGTAACAGGGTGCTGTTAACAACTGAACTGAGACTGTTTTGTTTCAGGGCTTGTTTGGTTTTCAGCCCGTTACAAAAAAAAAAGACAATTATGGAGGTATAATAATTCAGTTCAACATTTAGCTCTTGAAACAGTTTCCCTGTTTTGTGGTGTTTATCCCAGGCTTCTGGTTCTGAAAACAAACAAACAAAATGGTTAAAATAATATTTCTCTTCAACAGCTACATGTTCCTAGAGGTAAATATTCTCTTCACCTATAACAGAATCTAAAAAAACCCTAAAACATTTTGCTCATTTTTTAATACATATATTCTTTTAAAACAGCATCCTTTTCTTCCTCCATCTCCTTCTGCCTTGAAGTCCTTGGCACATGTATTGCCACCTAAGAAATGCTGTTAACTGCTCACTGAAAGTCTTTAGCCGTGCGTGCCAGGTGCGGACCCGCGGGCCGGTTTGCTGAGGTGCTGTCCCCCTCCTCGCGCGGGTGTGTGCCCTGGTGACACGCCGACTCCTGCAGGTGTGTGTCGGGATCTTGCCCTCTCTGTATTTCTGTTGCTACTAAAACCAAGGTAAAGGAGTTGTAAACAGTCATTTAACTTTTGAAATTATTTTAGTTTCATCTTATTTGTTTACTTATGCCTGTTTTCTGAAATTCTGGGGAATACGCTGTCCCGAAGGCAATGGTTGTACGGCACGTGACATCGGGTGAAGGCGAGTGACTGCCCTGTGTGTTAGCCTCCGTGCTCCAGACCCGACTCAGAGTTAGGCCTAGCTAGGCAGGGGGATCGGGAGAGCCAGCCCGCTGCCATGAACAAAACCGGGCGGCCTGGGAGCGGCAGGACAGCGGATGGTGCCGGGGGGGCGGCAGGGGGCGCTG
>NW_009604231.1:18155-41836 GCF_000690535.1 Cariama cristata | reverse complement strand
CTGAAAGAGTTGTTTTTTTAGAATACTTAAGCCCATTAGAATGGAATATTTTTTTATTCATCCACTTCACTTCTGGGTGGGAGGTTTAGATCTTTCTATATATACTAATAAAAAAAAAAATTAAAAGACAGATTGTATTCCTTTAAAAATAGTCCCATAGAACTGGTTATATTATATTTCTGTATTATACAGGTCACCAGAAAGACCCACTGGAGATCTTCGGGAAAGAATGAAGAACAAACGTCAAGACGTTGAGGCAGAGCCACAGAAACGAAGTACAGAGGAATCATCCTCTCCTGTTAGGGTAAGAATGGAGTTTCCAGAACTCCAGAATCCCTCAGTAGCAATTGGGCAGTGTGTCCTAGAAACCTGGTTGTGGTGACTTGTAATACTTAAAATGTTTTAATGAACTGATCATTTTGTACATAGCCTGTGGCATATTTTATTATGAAGTGTCTTAACAATTGTATTATTTTTCAATTTTATAGCACTTTCTGGTCTTTTGTTGCCAAAGATTTTATAAATCCTGCAGACTAAAATAAGTTATAAATACTGATAAACAAGTATTTAATAACAGTGCAGACTCTTTGATTGTTACCAAGATAGTGTATTAACCATTGTTCCAATCATCCACTATTTTTTCCCTCAACACTTACTCATATCCATTGTTTACATGCATCCTGATTGCAGTTGTTCATCCCAAATTTGCTCTTGATGAGACCATGCAGTTACTGTTGTACTGGTTCATTTCGCCTTCCTACTCACATACTCATCAGCCATCCCAACTGCTCGCTTCTAGATTTTGCAAAACATTAATTCATTATCTTTCCATTTTCTAGTAATCTTTCTGCAACCCTGTACCCCTGAAATATCAGAAGTAACATTTTTAAACTGTGTTAGCTTTTCCTGATGTTACAAAACAATAGGGGCAGAGTTGGTAGTGTGGCCCTGCACCTATGTAGCAGTAGCGCCAGTGTATTCCTGTATCATATTTTTAAGACCATCTTCATATGAATAACGATTAAAAGTTTTTATTTGTGGAAAATCCGTTTTGTTTCTGCAGGTATTAACAACGTTCTTCTTTTTTCCTCTTGGTCTGTTCCTACTTGCTGTGTAAAATGAATTTTTATGTCAGGTGTAAAGAAATCAACAGCAGCTGCTATCATTAAATTAACAGAATGGCTTACCTTCCAATCATGTTTTCAGTTGCTGTTAATATATTGTAAACTTTCGATCTTTTTACTCTTTTACTTAAATGTGTTTCTTTTATTTTCTAATAGTTTGAATAAACTGTTCAGTTGTTGAGT
Source organism: Cariama cristata (assembly GCF_000690535.1). Taxonomy (NCBI): domain Eukaryota; kingdom Metazoa; phylum Chordata; class Aves; order Cariamiformes; family Cariamidae; genus Cariama; species Cariama cristata. Next base: position 40,529 of record NW_009604231.1, on the reverse strand, counting down.
ACATGGTTGGTGCGAAAAGTGTTTTTTCCAACCGTTATTAAAAATTTACTATAACTACTTCTCTCCTGGTACAACTCTAATTTTGATGTAATTCTTACTTTTGTTTAGTTAACCCTGCTTTTCATAGTATTCTATTCATGTAATAATAAAATACTCTTAAGCAACTAAACCCCAAGTAAAGGCAGGAATCAAAAGAAATCGGAGAATTAGTGGGTCTGTTAAAGTACCAAAGAATTATTTACAGGATAAGCACACTGCAGAGAAAAAAATACTCTGCTTCAATCTCATAAAACAGAAGGCTGAGGAAATCACTGAGCTTTTGTATTAGTTGCATGGAGGCAACTCTCAAAATATGGGTTATCCAAAGAAAGTATTCTGGAACAAATAGATGAAGAGGGACAATCACCAAGAGTTACATTGCAAAGAGCCAGGATATCTAAAGGAACAGAAGACTGAAGTGACTGAACTGCTAACAAAAACCTTGTTCCATTGTTAGAGCTACAATTGTGGTAGAGATCTAATATCTGATATTTCCATCTCTTATTAAAGCTTTTGGGATAACAGAGGAGCTTAACTTTGTGTTGAAATAATGAAAAGTAGCTTGTTCCATAAAAAGTTTAATAACTGTGGGCTTTTTTTTTAAAAAAAAAGAAAAGAGCAGCAGTGTTCCTGCAGACAAAATTTGTGCTTCACCAGTCTATTAGCCTGAAACTTTAATGGAGAGTAGTGGCTAGGAGAGAACTGTCTGATACAGGTGAAACCTCAACTTCTTCTGAAACAAGGCTTTTGAGGCATATAGTCAAAGAATAGGAGGTATAATATTGTCAGGTTTAGAAGCCAGCTAAGGGGAAAATTTTAGATTAATTTCAAATGATCAAGTTACAGAGGATACTATGGTGCTTCATCTAAAGAGCTGTAACTTTTTAAGAATGTGGAAAAGATGTTGGACATCCCAAATGTCAAATTTTGCAGAAGATATGAAAACAGTAGCTGAGATTACTCAAGTCTGAGGAATGCCTTAGGGGTTGGGGATGTTTTTGGCAGTACAATGACAGATGAAACTTGATGTTGGCAAGTGCAAGGTAATGCACAATGAAGAAAGTAATTAAAACAAAAAATCATGAATGAATATTTGAAAAGTAACTGAAACCATCCAATAGAAAAAGAAGTTATTGTGGACAGCTCAATGAAATTTTTCTGTTCAAAGTGCAGTCACAGTTGCAGAAGCAAACACTCAGGTATATAAAAATGGAATAGAAAATGATCAATATTATGCTGTAGAAATTAATGGTCCAGTTTTATTTGAAATGCTGTTTGTTTGTGATCACCTGTATGCAAGAAAATCCAGTCTTTTTGAAGTGCGCAAGGAGGTGAGAAAGACTGGAGAGAAGAAAGGACATGTGGCGAATGCATATAATGTGTGATTGAGAGAATGTAAATTGGATGCGTCATATTCATACTTTATCCCAGTAGAAACAGTGGCAAATTTGAAAATGGCAAGGGGAAATGCTATTTAGGTCATATGTTCTGGCTGATTGCCAGAAGATACAGTCAAAAACCTGCATAGGCTCCACAAAAAGTTGAGACAGTATAACTAGTATAAGATCTTTTTAGAAGAGATTTCTTGTTCTTTGGAGACATGAGATAACTATTACAATCTGTATGTATTTAGGAAGAAACTTCCTATATGGACAGCTTATAGAATATATCCCTTATTATTTCTTCATGTCTTGTACTACTATTTTGAGAGACAATACGCTGCATTATGTGGACACCTACATTGAACTTGGTTGTTTCTGTGTTTCTCAGACTTGTGTTCGGAATTGTTTCAGCATTATATGTTAGTGTATCAATTATTACACAAATAATTAGATAAGTTTCCTGTCATTACTGTATTTAGTTGGAAGTTTTTATGCTGAATTTTTCTCTGTATTACGAGATGACAGTTGTATTTGAGTATATGAAGTATTACCTGGGAGGTGTGTGTAATTTGGGAGAAAGAGTGGGAAGAACTTAATGTACATTTAGGAAAAGTTTTTGTTAGGAATGTGTATCACTTGTTTCATGTCTGTGCTTTTTGTCACTGTGACTTTTGAATATCTCCCCTGGAAATGGAAGTCAGCATTGTCTTCCATATCTGAAATGGGAACAATACCTGTCCATTTCAGGAAACATCAGATTCATTTTCTTGTATGTTTGTGAAGTATGGTAGTAGTTTACACTATAAAGATATTATATGTAGAGCAAAATAGTACTGTGCTTGCCCTAAAGGTTCTAGCTGTAATACATGATAGCTTTCTCTAGATTTAAAGGAATCTGTGCTTTTGAATTAGTTTATATTGCTGCTGCATGTACATGTGCTGATAAGACTGAAACTGAAGCTTCTGCCTTGTAAGAACTGTAGATTGTAAGAGTCTTATAAATATTCTTTCCATTGGTGTTGGCAAAATAACACTTCTTGGCTAGAAGCATGTTTTGCAGACTGGATGAGTCCTTTTGTGCTTGGCCAATGTCTTCTGGCTGTAGCGGGAAATTCATTCAAGTAGACGTCAAGTCTTGTGCTGTAGAGTGCTGATCATATCTTACGGGGTGTGGAACTTCAACTTAAGTAGACATTAAGTTAAATAAAATCTCAGAGAATTTAGCCATAATGTCGTTTTTTCTTTTTCTCCTTTGTTAAGTGGCATTTCTCCTGAACATCAACATTAAACTGTAATCGTCTATCCAACACATATGAATAGTTTAACTGTGAGCACATACCTGAAAACAGCATAGACAAAGCCTACTGAGTTGTTGTTTACTCTTAGGACAATATGTGTTTTTTTTTTTTTTTTAGTAAATAATTACATTACTATGAAAGTTTATTGTTTCTCATCTAGTAAATGGCATTTTTTCAGACTCTGCAGAGAAATAGTTTACAAGTGTGGCTGAAGTGGATACAGCATCTTCAAGTACAAGTGAAAGACATGCTCTTGGCCTTTAGGAGCTTGACTTATTTTATGCTTGGCTTATTAAGGGACAGATGGAAAAAAACCTGTGTGAAGTACAAAAAGGTCTATAAGGATATGAGGGAAATATTTACTCCTCAGTAGTATGAGGGAATTAAATGTGTTGTAAGTGGAACAAGCACAATGAAAGAAATATGTTCAAGACTTTTCGATGAGAAAATTCAAATGTATGTTCCAAACCATCATAACTTAAATTCTTGATTTGCATGCCCCAGGAAAATATACTCAGTTTCTAAACTGAGATCCGTTTTTCAAGATGCAATGTTACCAGAATCATTTTCCTTGACAACTGACATTGTTTAGTGTATGAATGGGCTCGGATCAAGTTGTCCTGACTTGTAAAATAGCATGCTTGCATAAAAATTTGTCTATTCCCTTCCACTATATTCAGTAATTCAATAAAATTACTTTCCTAGAAGTTTTTGTTCTCAGTTCTTCTTTAGAAGTATGATGATGCCACTACTGAGTCTCTCCGCTGAAAGGAGAAAATACAGGCTGTTTCAAGATGCTTGTGTTTGGTTGTAAATTTGGAGATATAGGCGAGATATATACAAGTTATGTAGTATTTTTAACATGGGCTGCTAAATTGGTCTGGAAGCATTCTGACTGACCTGCATGTTCTCTGCTGACAAGTTATTTGCGGAATTGCCTTTGAGTTTTTTGCAATCAGTATATAGCGGATGTCCTAACATGCGTATTTCAGTTTGTTAGTAACAAATAGTGTTGAATTAATAGTTTCTTAAATACAAATGCTAGTTTCTATGTTTATTGTTTGTTTATATTGTAGGAATTTATTGGAGTACGTAGCAGAAGTACACAGTTTAATAGAACAGATGCAGCCTTCAAGGAGGGCAGTCTAGAAAAATTAAGATACTCTAAGGAAAAAAAGAATAGTTGCAGGAGAGGCAGCTTGATGAAGTTAGAGATTTTCAGATCTCATCAGAGTTATTTTCTTTTGAAGTAACTTGCTTTGGAACATAGTACAATTCTTGCTATTAGACTGAAATGCCTTTAGTACATGTTGTGATAGTGGCTTAGTTGATGCAGACTTGTCTGTAGTTCATGTCAGCAACCAGCATGACTGGATAGGTTAGGATATTGTCTATAATTTTGGAGATCCTGTCATGAAATGGAGAAAAAAATAACTTTTTTTTTTTCCTTATTCTACAAGCTGCTTTGAATAAACATAGCACAAATTAGTTCTTTAACATGAAGTTCCTTCGTGTGGTGACTGGTCAGTTTTTTCCAAATCTTCTAAGTTGAATATGATATACTGAATGCATCAAGGTGAGAGGCTTGAAAATAACTATGCATTGAAGCATCTGTTTTAGTTCACTAGGTAAAATAAATGCAGTACTTGTTCTGTCATTGTTTACGTCACTGAACTAGAGATAAGATTTTAATATTGTTAGTGAATAAAAAGGAATAGTTGAATTTTACTTACTTGGGAGTGACTATCCACACTTGGGAGTGACTGTCCACAATGTTGTTATTTCCTTACTATGTTTCTAAGGTGATGTTAAGGATTTAAATTAAGTCAAGATCTAAGTCCCAGTAAGGAATAGATAGTGAAATTCTTAGGCATCTCCTTTTCTTGGCATAAAAACAAAGGTTCCTGGATATCAACACTGAAGAATCCCCAAAAGACAAAAGAAGGCACTGTGGGAGGTGAGAACAAAAGGAGTATGGGAACAGACTTTCATTATTTGCTCTTTCTGATTTCCTACTTAGTAAATTAACCTGAGATCCTTCTAAGATTGAATGTTCTTTTTTTTGCAAATAGTGAAAAAACTTTGTCCTATACTCTACTCAAGCCTAGGTAGATTATTTAGAGAATGTCAATTCAGCAGAGTCAGTGATGCAACTACACAGCTTTACTACTGGAATTTAGCAGGGGGAGAAGAGCAGCGTGGGTCCAGTTGCCCTTTGAAATTATCTTCTTTCCTGTAAGAATAGTCTCTGGCTTCCTTAGGTGTCCACAGGGCCATGTGCCACATGCAAAATGAGTGCTACTGCAAAAGTTAGACTTGTCTAATAACTCGGGGGCAGTAAAAGTTAATACAAAGCTGTCAACAAAACTTGATTGTAGTGTGTTGCTTTAGACTTTTTTCCCCTTCCTTCTGCCAGCCAAGGGTCTCTCTATTTTTTTTTTATTACTCTCCCCTTTCTTTATCTTGTGGAGAGTTAAATGGTTCAGCTTCTGAGGCTCATCTGCCTTGCATATAAGTATTCTTATTTACAACTGAGAACTCTTACTCAAGCTGTTAAAATTATACTCTTTAAATGTTCATTAAACTTCTGGTCTTAAGATTCTGGTCTGTTCTTTCGGTTCCTGTTTTAAACTTTATTCTCTGATACGTGCTGAATTCTTGCCCTGCCTTTAAACCTTCTTATTTTATGAATCCGTTCTTCTCTTTTCCCCATCTGCTATTTTGCTATTTGCATACTGATTGTATGAAATTGCATTAGAACATGTTGCCTGTGGAGTCTCTGCTTATTTAAGAAGGTATTTGTTCAACAGGCTAAAGGGGAAAATGCTTTTTGAGGTATAAAAAAGAAACAGCCAAAATATGGTGTAAAATATACCTGCTTCATCAGGCTTCTTTTAAAATAAAGTTGTTTACTCTAATGCAGCATTTTTCCTTTTATAGAAAGAGTCTTCACGAGGAAGACATAGAGAAAAGGAAGATATCAAAATTACAAAGGAGAGAACACCAGAAAGTGAAGAAGAAAATGGGGATTGGGAAACAAATAGAGACGGTAAGTGTAATTCAACTAATGGTTCCCCTACAGCTCAAAGAATTGCAAGATTACTGGGCTGTATGTAAAGCAGAACGCTTAAAGTTTTAGTCTCTAAGCAGAATACTTTTATGCAGTAGCTGTTTATTTCTGGAGGAGAGCAAAGAAGCAGTATGAGTTGGACTGCTACAATGGTAAAACCAACTTATTTTGAAAACACATACTTTTTTTTTTTTGTCTTTTTTGACTCCTCAGACAACAAGGAGCTTGGTCATAGGCTGCTCCATGGCTGAACCTTTCACGTTTAAATCACCAGTTGAATCCCAGTTACATCCAAAGTAGTTTTGAAACTAATCAGTCAGAGGAGAGAGCGTAACTTTGAATTCGAAAGTCAGCAGGTTTTTGTTGCATAATTTTATTGGTGTGAACTCTCTCATTAGCAAGACCTGCATTAGAATAACAAGATCTGAAGGGGCTGAACCTTTCACGTTTAAATCACCAGTTGAATCCCAGTTACATCCAAAGTAGTTTTGAAACTAATCAGTCAGAGGAGAGAGCGTAACTTTGAATTCGAAAGTCAGCAGGTTTTTGTTGCATAATTTGTATTGGTGTGAACTCTCTCATTAGCAAGGCCTGCATTAGAATAACAACATCTGAAGGTAGCAATCAATGAACTATTTATATTCCAAAACCACGTGAAGAGTGGTAAGAGTTTCACATTACCTTCTGTAGTCTTTTCCCTTTGTGTGGGGTTTGTTTGTTTGTTTGTTTTTTATTAATGTTTAAAAGGTGATTTCGTTGTCCTTATTGATAATACTCGTCAGTTTAATATGCGGACAGTTGAAAAGACTGTCTTTGCTTACCCCTCTCTCTCGGAGTTTCACTTTTGTTAGGGACCAAGTTCATCTGACAGTGAAATTATGGCAGCTTCTAATGAACTGTTGTGTTTACCTGGTTTTCTAAGTGTCGGTGTTTCAGAAGTAGTTACAATATTGCAAGAGAAGATGGGAATCCAGATCCATTCTGAGTGAATTCATGTATAATGAATGTATTTGCAATAAAGTATACTACAAATTGTTTGTGGGATAGGGCACCTCTGTAAATTTCATTAAGTAGGTAGTTTTTCTACAGTATGTGCTGTAAGTGCTGCAAATATTGTTTTGCTGTGTCTTAAACAAGATACATGAATAGAAAAGTAGCCATAACGTATTTTTGCTCCTTTCTAAATTTTGTTTTCAGCATGGTTTAAGAAACATTGACCTATGACATGTAGGCATGGAAATAGAATCTAAATCAAAATAGTTTGGAACATAAAAACTTGAAGTGGTACATAAATATATAGTATGAATGCCTTAAATCTTAGACATGGAGACTTTCAGCTTGAGAATTACGATTTTTTTGAAATAGTGTTGATAGTTATGTGGATGAGGTAGAATTACTGTCTGTTAAGTTCTAGTGAGTGCTATATAAGCAGACAGATGGACTGGGAAAGAACCTATGCACCTCTCTATAAGCTGTTCCTGTGCATTCATGACACATGAAGGGAATTTGTAGACTGAGTTTAGTTATTGCAAAACCTTTTATGTAGTTTGTGTAGGAAGGGGAGTGAAAGCTAATGACTTTTTAATGAAGTCATCTTTTCTCTGACAGTTATTTTCCTGAAGTGCTTTTTGAGCATTAGACTTAAATAGCCATAAACAAAATAAAAAACGTAAACAGAGTGAGTAAAACTGCTTTAATTTTCAATAAGATTTCAGTTGTAAGGCTTGAAGCATATGATATTAACTAGCCATGACTTAATGAAAAAGTGAGAGAAATGACACCTTTTCGGATGTGAAAACTAAACAGCAATAATGTTTTAAAAACACAAATAAACTCTTGAAGTGTGCATTTATCCGGTGAAAGAGTTCATACAGACCTCATATTTTAAAATCAATTTGTAGGTGTAGTTAAGTGTTATCAATTGATTTGTGGGATACTCTATTAGACAAAATCCTCTAGTATCATACATCACTATTTAAATCTGTTTCATGTGAGATTTCCCAATTAAGTAGTGCTGTGCATATTTTTGGTCTTTGTGAAGACTCACTCTGTTAATTTTTTTTTGTTACTTAAAGATAAATAAATGGTTTACTGGGTTTCCTTTGCTATACCTCAGCTTAATAATTGGTGCAAGTCTCTGGAAGAAGTTAAGGTGGTTTGGTTTTTTTTTAATGAACTTTAAAAACTTAACTGCGGGTTGTATAGAACTAACTGGAGTTATTTCAGGTTTACACACATAACTGGAGAAGAGATTTTGCTTAGCTTCATTGGTCCATTCATGCAGTGCTTAAAAGTCATGGAAATATTTATGCTTGGCATCCAGTATGCTAAATATTATTATTTATTTCATATGTAATTGTTTACTAATCTATTTACTTTTTTTAAAATAAAGACTCTGATAATGGAGATGTTAATTATGATTATGATCATGAGCTGTCTTTGGAAATGAAGCGCCAAAAGATTCAGAGAGAACTCATGAAGCTGGAACAGGAAAACATGGAGAAACGAGAGGAAATAGTCATTAAAAAAGAGGTTTGTATTACCTCACATTAAATGTGAAATTAAAAAAGTCATCAGCCACTTCATAGGCTTCTAATTGTTTCCTGGAAGACTTGAGCTTCCTGGGCTACATGTGCGCTATTGTGTTACACAGTAGTAAATAACTAGCACATGTATAACTTAGTATGTGACGTGGATGTTAGTTGTGAGTATCTGGTCAATCATCCACCACCATAACCAAGATTTCTGTTTTATGAAGTCAGCTATTAAAATGAGAAGGATTTAATGTGTTTTAATGGTACAAAACCAATCAGACCTTTAACAGAAAAGACATGTAGAAGAAAATACAAGGCATTGGTAAAGCTCCTTTTCCAACATGTCTTGCAGTAATGGGGTAAAGTAGAATGACAGAGGCAAAGCTGTAAGTGTTAGAAACCCTAGAATTTTGGGGAAGATTTAAAAAAAAAACAAAAAACCAACCACAAACACAAAACCAAAAACCCCACAACTGAAAGGAGGTCTTTCTTTTTCAGACAAACCTGAGTGCTAACTGGGAACATACTGATTTTAAACTTTTAATTACAGTTTTTGTAATGTATTGCAGAGTGCATCATCTTCTCTTCCCCTACCCTTTTCCTGTTGTCTTCCTTTTATGGTGTTCTTTGAAAACAATGTGGTTAGTTTATTTGAGGTAGATGTGTACATGGTTAAGATCTCAGATGTAGACTGTTAGCTAGATTTACATATTTGACATATGTATCAGCATACAGGTAAACTTTTAAGCATCAATATCTTACTGGTTAATATATTCTTTTCCTCAAGATTTCTCCAGAGATGGTTAGATCTAAATTGTCACCATCACCAAGGAAGTCTAGCAAATCTCCAAAACGAAGATCTAGTCCCAAATCATCATCTTTGGCTAGTAAGAAAGAGAAGAAAGCATCTACTGTATCTTCCCCAATTTTGGATCAGCAGAGGTCAGTATCTAGATGCATCTTGTGAGAACAGAGAACCATGCTGATTTTTATTACTGAGGTTTTCATAGTTAATATGGGTTTTCATTTTCCTTGGTTTTGGGACATTTGATTATATAACTTTAGAGGAAGGTCTCTAAATTGTGCACTGTGAATCATCTTGTGCAGAAAATTGTTGACATGCATGTAGTTGTCAGTTGATTAATTTCATGGTTTACAAGCAGTTCTCTTCTCTTTGAATGTCCAGATTCTTAGGGAGGTGAGAAGGAAATAAAAAACATTAAAAAGTGGAAAGCAATTTTATATGAGATGCTGCAGCCTGTGAATTGGCTCCTCTAGACTGAATTGAAATGTTTAAAATTTGACAAACTGCACATTCTGTTGGTATTGCATATTGCTGTTCAGGAAATAATGTTTGACTTTCAAGGCAGGGAATTTCTCAGAATTAAGGAGAGGAAAAGAAGTGGGGGATGTGGCAGGGGAGGGAGAATAGTAATGACAAGGTATGTGAAAATCACAGGAAGTTCAAACTGGGCGCCTTGCCACAAAAAGTCAGTCTCCATAACATCTTTCTAAGTTGCTGGCTGGAGGACCTTTAGAGTCACTGTTTGCACTTTTAGATAGGAAAGAAATTGCTGCAACAATTTAAACAGACACATCTGTATTTGTTAAGCAAAAATCCCCTTTAAAATAGGGACAAAACAATGTTGTTTCTGCTATGAGAATGTACAGCATGGGCTAGTATGCTACTGACATTCAGTATGCTGTGATACCTATTTTATAGGGTTTATGTTTGTGGTAGTTTATATGGAAAAATAGATACTGTTTCATATTGTGAGATGCATAATCAAAACTATTTGGATGCTTTATCCTGTGTCAGGTAGTTAATGTTAAATCAAAGACATGAGTTGTTCAGGTCACTTTGTGACCATGATTGGGGTATTGCACTGCAGAAATGCGAGTGTTTTAAACAGACAAGATACTCTATAGAGTTCTGGTCCTCTGATGTGTGCAGTTTCTGCAACAAGGGCATTTTAACTTTGAAAACTGGTTCTGTCTGAACAGGAGTAATTCATATTTTTGTTCACTTGCTTCAGAAATAAAGATTATAAATGGAAGAGCTCAATGTGAGTTTTTACCATCTGCTTTCACCCTTCAGTCAAGCACAGTTATTGAACATTTCTTGCTAATGGAGTGGTGAATCCTACCCTAAAAGCCTCAAGGCCCTTTACGTTATAACTTTCCTGCCAGCATTGGAGAAATCATTATTTGAAATAGTTGGCAGTCCTTCATTTTTTCCCCCCTCCTTGTTAATTTACCTCTAGGAGTTCTAAAAGTAACCAGAGTAAAAAGAAAGGTCCTCGTACCCCTAGTCCTCCTCCTCCAGTACAAGAGGAAACTCCCCTGGGGAAAAAACACAAAGAAAAACATAAAGCAAAAGAACGTTCAGAAGAAAAGGCAAGGGAGGTGAAAGAGAGAGGGCGTGACTTTGAAAGGCACAAGGAGAAAAAAGAGAAGCAGAGGTAAGTTATGTTGCATTATTAGCTTTTATCATTAATGTAACCTTGCTTTTAAAGTTATCTTTTATAGAACACTGAATAATAAGGGATTTATATCTGCTTTGCCAACAACCTTTTCAGTGCTCCTTAAATATTTTAAGTGCGTTATATAGATGGATTGATAGACTTTAGGTTTTAATTACAGAACTTAGTAAATTTGTAAAATGCCCTTTTGAAAGATTTATTACTTTTCAGGAAGCTGGACCTTCACCAATGGAGCAATTCATTTGCCAAAATCTTTATGAAAGTCGTTTGCTTGTCAGCTTGCCTGCTTTTCTGAAATCTTAGAGGACTAATATCTTTCTGAATTGACAGTGGCATGTTTAAACTCTCCCTAATCTTAAGTAGGCTGAAAGTGTTTCTGAAGTAGTCAAAGACTACTGCAATTTTAGAATTTGCATATACGTATATCTCAAATGGGGGACTGATACAAGTATTCCCATTATTTTTTTGAAGCATAGGTTTCCATTAAAGTTGAAAAATACAACATCTGCATTTTTAAGTCCTGTATTCCCTTGATGAAAATAGGGTATTTGATCATAAGTGTTTACTTTGTAACTGGCATAGCAAAGACTAAGGAGTGGAAGACCACTGAACTGTGTATTTTTAATTGATTAAATAAATTACACCATTCTTACTTTAAAATATATTATTTCCCTCATGCTTGCACACTTCATTACTGGAAGGAGGTTGTAAGCAGTAGAAAAGAACATTCTAGGTAGCGCTGAAAGGATCAAGAGAATACTTGACTTATCATTGTACTATAATCAGGTACTGCTGTGGTGACAGTGTTGGATTTTTGCCTTTTTTTCTGAAATAATAAAAATGAAGAAATAATGTCAAATTTTCATGACGTACAGTAAGTGAAATAGTTGAAGGTTCTGACAGATCTCTTTCGTTCTTTTGCAACTGTGATTAGTGTTTGAAAATGTCTGTGAGCTTGAGGCTTCTTAAGTAAAGTTCTGACATGACGGAAGTTTTTAAATACAGTAGCAAGATAGTTCTCCGTTGATAGGAGTTCTGTTTACAGCCACATGAAATATTAGGTAAAATTACAAGAATATATTTTTGATTTTACCACATTCTCATTTTGTGTTTTACAGTCCAGTGATTAGCAAGAAATTTAGTACATATCTTACATTCTTCAGTTTTGCTATTTTAAGGTAATTTCATATATGAAATTAGAGATGAAACAATTGGTTCTTTAAGGTAGTTCTTGATCTTGTAAGTACAGATTCTGTCTCGGAGTTGTTTGTAATTTCTTAGAAATGTACTAACGCCATATTACACCTGTTAAACAAGCTGCTGTTTATGTTTCCTAGGGATCCCTCTGAAAGTTCCCATAGACAGAAGCGTTCTCCTAGTCCTGCAGATCATTCTGGCAGTAATTCTTCCCCTTCCAGGGAGTATTCACCACCTGCTGCAAGGCGAAGACAAACCTCCCGAGCTCCAGCCAAGTCAACCACTCACAAACATAACTTCTCACCCTCTCGCAGGTGAGAGGTCAATTGCATCAATTTTATTTCCATGGATAGTTATAGTTTAGAAACTTCCTCTGTTGGTTTGACTACTTATTTGTGTGTGTCTGTTGTGGATATCTGTGTGCCTCAAACACTGAAGCGTTGAGACTTTTTTTTACCAAGTTACTACACCGAGAGTACCTGTCATGACAGGAACTCAAGTCATAGTGCAGGCTTCCGTTTTTCAGTTCCTCTCAAATGTTTTGGCTTCAGGTGGAACTTCAGAAGTCTGATATGAGACATAGTCAGTCTGTGATCCTTTGGGAACTTTTTTTGTTCTTTCTCATCTTCCCCATTCTTAAAAAGTAGAAAATGTGAGAAGTCTTCTGTCTTGGAGATGGGGAAGGAGCAGAGTTTCTCGGTTCTAAAATGGGTAACATGATGGACAGATCCTGGCTCTGCACATCTTTCCTGAAAAGCAAGCACAACTGGCTAAACAGTACAATAAGAGGACAATTTCAGAGACCCTTCTTGCAGGAAGTTTCAGGGAAGATATCATCCTGCTAGTTCTAGGGCCCTTATAAAAAATCTTTTAGCACCTATTAAAAAGAAAGGAGAAGGCTTCTTATTTTGGTCTGAAGGAGTCTATAATCTTAGGTTTAGAATGGCAGCCCTATGTTTGTATAATGGAAAGGGAGGCATGCTTATTTTCTACCCTTCTGTTGAAGAGTGGAGGGAAGACACCAGATGTCATATATAGCTGCATGCTGATAAAACAAGCGAAATAAACCCCATGCATTCAGCAATCCTAAGAGTCGTAAGCAAGCTCTTTTGCTGCTGTGGTGACTCAGTTCAACTGGAACAACGTTGTATTGTTTTAAGCTAGATGTCACTGACGGACATTTTCTCTAAATTGGATTGCTTATAGGGAAGGGAATAGAGCAGGCAGTTACCCTTGCAGCTGGCAGTAGTAAGGAGACTGAAAAACGCCTTTGTGGTACACTTTCCCCGTTTTTTCTAACCTACTCCATATGTCTGCATCGAACCCTCAAACAGGCAGTGATGAGCAAAATACTGAAGTGCTGTGCAAGGGAATGTTAAGCAGGGAAGATAAATGGGCCTTCTGCTAGAAGCAGGGAAGGATATTTAAAATGTTTTTTTTGTCTCCAAACCAATGATAGTCTTCCATGCAAGCCAATTTTGGTAGCCTTGTGTTTCATAGTAATGGTTTAATGGTGAAAAGTAAATGTAGTCTTAGTTTAAAGATGGTAAGTCGTGAAATTATGTTAGATTCTGTCAGTCATTTCTGACCGAGACAGAATTTTACTTTGAGTGCTTTGGAAATTTTACTAATTCCAGGCCGTCTATTTAATTTGTGTGTGCCAGTGTGTACAAATTGCCATCTTAGAGGTGTGCGAGCTACTTGTTTCCTCAGGAATAGTCATTGGTCAGACCTTCCCTCTTGTGATGGAAAGCTGCAGCCAGCATGGGTATGTGTCCATGGAGACAGAGAAGCAGAGTTTCCTCTTTCCTGCCATCCCGAAGGAATGCTTACCAATAGCATGCATAAGGGGACCTTGAGGCTTTTTAATTTTCCAGACAAAAGAAGCTATGCATAAGCATCCTGGAGGTCAGACTGTGTAGAAGTTACAGGCATCCCTAAGCCACATCAGAACTGCATCAGCTGGATCCCATGAGCTTTTAAGTCTCCAGTCAGGGAGATACAGAATCTTAGTCTATTGTTGAGGTGACCAAATATTCTCTGGCGTTGACCATCATAATCGCATCTCAGTGGGATAGTCTCCAGGCCTGGCAATATCTGAACATACAAGCTTACAGACACAGTATGAATTCAATTGAAAAAACAAATGCAGCCTGTTCTTCAGAGTACCCTGCTTAAGCATGTTCAAAAGGCTGCTTATATTTATTTTTTCTGTATCACCTCTTTCTTTCTGCCACTTTTCTGAGTATATTTGCTAGTAGAGATGAAGTGACTCAGTTGAAGTATTGTTTCAACCTGTCCTGCAAAAATTTTATTTGACTTCTCTCAATTGACAAGTCTGAAGTGCCTCAACCATCAAGTCAAGATGCTTCCTTTAGTGAATATATCTCGTTCTGTAATGGAATCTGGCTGTAAAACCACCATCTTCGTGATGTTGATTGTATGGTAATCAGCATACTACTCCATGGGGCTCTGAAGGCAGTTTTCTTGAGTCACTGACATTGGCTAGAAGGAAGCATGAAATGGTGGTATTGATAGGTGATTTCCACCATGTTGTCTTTTACCCAAAAAGGACTTCCTTACAGACTTGATTTCCTACCTCAGGTTGCCAGTGACTTCACTTCACATTTCATTCCCAGATCCTTGCTCCTTGGAAACTGAATCATTGGTTTGTGTTCTTGACGTGAGGAGAATCTTTTTACGTGAAGAGTCTGGGTCTTTAAGGAGTCTTAGCCAGGAGATCCGCTGCTGAATAGCATTGGCTGGGCAATGACATTTGGCTCTTGGATAGTGTCATGACAGGCTGTAAGCCTGCTAACCTGAATTATTCCAGAGCTCATTCTCTTCAGAGCCCAACCGACATCAGCCATCTCACTGAGAATAAGTTCTTGTGACATTTGCAAGATATTCAGCAAAAGCTGTTTAAATATATATCTTTACCAACTGCTGGACTGCTGCAGAAGATTGCAGGGAGGTGCTACTGTCTTTGGTAAAGCAGTCCTTCATTTGTGAGTCACCTGAAACAGAGCTTCATCAGTATGATCTGGATGTTTATTTGAAGTCACCAACTCTGTATATGGAGATTCAAAAGCAGGAACTAAATTACTTAAGTAGAATTTTTAAAGATGTACTGTCCATGCATGTTTTTTTCTGATTCCTGCTCTTCTCTTTGGAGTTTCTGGAATTTTGTGAAGGGGAAGGGAGTTGGCAGTTAAGGGCAATGCATATTTCATGAGAAAAGGTATGTGCAAGTTGCTTTGATGTTGGTAAGGGAAAAGAAGCACTACTGAGCTCAAAGTCTTGAAGTGTGTGTTTGTCCACATTAGACTGTGCACAGAATAATATATTGTGAGGAAATTTGTTTACTGTTGTGTAAATGACTTTTAGGTAAGTGATGGAATTTTGAAGATGCGAGATGCTTTGTATAGTTTTCCTTATTCTATTAGATACGAGTTTTCCCTGTTTGTGTAAGCATTCATGTTTACTAACATTTTTAAGTAGGTATGCATATGGGTTTTTGGGATCCAGGCATAAATTGTTTAAAGATCAATGCTTATAATAAAAGAAAGAAGTTAAAAGTGCACAAGAAGGAGACACTGTTGCTTTCTAAAAAATTGAGTACTGTTGGAAACAAAAGAAGAAAAATTCCCCTTAGGTAACATTATGTAAAAATTACCTGCCTAATTTTACCATGAACTCCAAAAAGCATTTTATATTGAAGAAAATAATTGTTCTTGGTTTGGGAGTGAGGGAGAAGATCATGATTTTTTCTGACTCCTCGCTCCCTTCCCCCAGGAAAGCATTCTAGTAGCTGTGTAATATAATTTTGATTGGAAAACTTGTGCTTGGATATTGAATAAACTATAACCATTTAAAGATAAGCATACTTTGAAAGGATATCCTTGGTACCCTTGAGGGAAGACTAGTTTGATGTTCTATAGAGACAGCACTTATTTTCAGCAGACAGAGGGCAGAGGATGCACAAATTACTTTATCACTCTTTTTTGTAGGGTATGGTAAAAACCTTTCAAAGCAAGTTATTACATGTGTGCCTATTCTAACTCTTCCTTGTAGATCTGCTTCCCCATCAGGTCAGCATCATTCTCCCATATCCTCCAGACATCACTCCTCTTCATCACAGTCAGGCTCCTCTGTTCAAAGACATTCTCCTTCCCCACACCGCAAAAGAACTCCTTCTCCATCCTATCAAAGGACAGCTTCCCCACCTGCAAGGCGATCATCTTCTCCCTATCCTCTGCACTCTTCCTCTCCTCCTCAGAGGAAGCGAAGCCCTTCAAGACACCGATCTCCTGGAAGAGAAAAAGGAAGACATGATCGTGATCGGACTTCACAGTCTCATGATAGACGCCATGAAAGGCGGGATGGTATGAATAAAATAATAACACTTCAGAGCAATTTTTATTTGTTTGCAAATGGGATTTTGAAACTTGCTTTTCGAATTGTGGCATGGTCTGCACCTATCCCTATGGCTAGGGAGTAAAGACAAGACTGGCTGTATTATCGTTCCTGTGCTAGTGGTGCTCTTTTCAGGGAGTATTCGTGATCAGACTGCTTATGTAGGCTCAGCTGATTGTAAAGATCCTATAGGCATCTGTCTAGGTGTTTCTTGCGTAATGCAGTGTGGTGGTGTCAGTAGGTAAGTGGTCTTCTCTTGGGATCAGGCATATACTAGTGGATCAGCTGAGTGACTGCAGGATACTTGTAAGAAACTATTACTCTTTTCTGTGAGGTGCCCAAATACTAATCCAGTCCTCATTGATTGCCCTGTCTGTTGTCTTTTTAATTGACATTAAGTGAGATGTGTGAAAAGAAACAGTCATTCCCTCTGGAAATCTGTGAAGCTCGTTGAGCAGTTTGTGATGGCAAACATGCTGTTTCTCTCAGAAGACAGATTACGAAGAGTACATGTGTCAACTTTTTTTAGACTGGCTGTAAATTGACCTTTCTGTAGCAGTAACATTATAAATATGTAAATAAAAAAAAAAAATAAACTTCAGCAGGGCATTGAGGTCTGAAAAGCAAGTGGTTTAAATATACCACAAATTTCTTGAAAATACGTGTGTGTGGAGGAAAAAAGGAATCTATGATTGGAGGAGGAATGATCCTACCTTAAAATTATTGAAGTGTACTTGCTCTCTAATATGTTTGAACTTTATTTTTATTATACTTACTGTCTTTTGAACAGGTAAATACTTGTAAAGTGCAGATTCAAATTCACAAAAGGATATTTAAAGCTTACTGAATGTATAGGTAGATACCCAACATGATCTTCTACTTTCATACTAATTTTGATTTTCTGTGTGTATGTCACATGTGTATTTTGACTGTATTATTTTAGTGTTATTTGTGCACTAAATTTTTGGTTACTCTGATTAAGCTAGGTATATAACGTTCTTTTAAACATTTTACAGAAACTAGAGGGAAAAGGGAAAAAGAAAGAGAAACAAGAGATGATCGTGATTATGACCAGGAGCAGAGTACCTCCAGGGATCATAGAGATGACAGAGAGTCTCGTGACGGAAGAGATCGGAGAGAGACAAGAGACAACAGAGATCGGAGGGAGCCAAGGGAATCCAGAGACACTCGAGACTCCAGAGATACGAGGGATTATAGCAGAGATACCAAAGACAGTCGTGATCAGAGAGACTCGCGCTCTACACGAGATTCCCATGACTACAGAGACAGAGAAAGTCGCGATGCCCATAAAAAGGATGACCAGTATCAGGAGGACTCACGCAGCTATGGAAGATCCCATGCCAGAGAGGAGAGCTCTCGTGCTGAAACAAGGAATGACTCCAGAAGTGACTCCAGAAATGAGAGCAGGAGTGATAGAACTGGCAGAAGTCGAGGCAGAGGCTTGGAATTGTCTGACAAGGGTATTGAATGATTTAAAAAATTAATAAGTGTCTTTATTGTTGGAGATTGAATATTGACATTCATACTATCTTGTTTGATATTTGATGTGAAGTGCAGCCAAATAGTTCATGCTTTTAAAGCTTTGTTCAATTCTATTGTCCTTAAGTTAGAACTGTTGCTTAAATTTGTAGCACTTCTGTGTTCTCTATTCATTAAAGTGGCATGACATTGGTATTCTGCCATCCTATTTTAAAACAAACCCTAACCCTTACACCACTCTAATGTTTCTGCAACCTTAGATTTTCCCATGGGCTACAAACACAAGAGACTGCTGTGTAGTGGAAGATTTGTAGGAGGCTGTGTGTCTCAAAGTACTGGGCAGCAGGTTTTTTGTGTTCTTTCAACAGTAACTGCATGTCGTAGGTACTTGAAAACCATCTTTCACACACAACCACCTCTCCCTGCCTCGCCACCCTTTTTTTTTTTTTTTTTTTTTTTTTTTTAATCAAGAAAAGTGGGATTTTAACCTTTGGCAGTATTTTTGAAAGTCTGATGCACGTTGTAGAACAACTTCACGTAACACCTTTTAATCATCTACAGCAAATATATTTTGGCTTTTTCAGGCTTATTGTGACATTTTCATTAGGGAAATGCCGTACAATTTTTACAGGAAAAATGATCTCTACTTTCTTTGCTTATTCCTGTTTGCTGCACAGTATATAAGCTTACATCCTACTCAGAACAAATACGAACTGGCTTTTGGACTGTTACCTTTCTAGTCAGGAGACCTCATGCTATGAGCAGGGGATGGTGATTTAGAAAGTCTTGAGTTTGCAGTTTGAAAGTAACAACTTTACAATTAAAACGTGAAGTTTGAGTTGTTGGTTAAGTAGAGTTTGATGCTACAATTTCTATTTCCATGAACAGTTAATTAAAGTTTATTAAAAGTTGCTACTTTAGTTGGTATAAAATATCAGTGGATTTCCTTACATGTGGAAACTCATCTTTTATATTGATACATCTCTATTAGGAAGTCGGGGGACTAGAGGATCCCAGGTTGATGGTCACAGCAGTAGTGGAAACTACCATGACAGCTGGGAATCAAGGAGTAGCTACCCTGATCGGGATCGTTATGACAGTCGAGAACAAGCGAGGGATTCCTCCTTTGAAAGAAGACATGGTGAACGGGACAGGCGTGACAACAGAGAAAGAGGTATTTTAGTGCATATTTTCACACATACATGTAACTACATATGTATTATGTATGAATGTGTGTGTTTCTCTCTCCCTCCTTTTTGTTCCTTGTTCCACACCCACACCACTAAATCATAAATAACTCATTTGACACTGCACACTGACATTAGTCCTATACTTGATGTAAGTTAACTTCTGTAGTAAGATCTCTCATTGGCAGCGTACACGAGTGCTGTGACCTTTCTCTCTCCCTATGGCTAGATTTTGTCACCTTTTTATTCATCCAAGTAGTCTTTAAACAAACTAAACTTCTTCAAGAGATTTCATTGTACAACTTCTGAGTAAAATGTGTTTCCCTCCTCTTTGCCTCCTCCTCCATTTCATGTACATACACATGTAAGCTTAGAGTCATGATTGCATTTCATTACTGGTTCTGTTTGTATAGAAACATTGTACTTTTACACTGTAAATTACCTGAGTGGGAACGCCTGACTACTAGACTGACTTAATTATGGACTTCTTACTGCTAAAGTAAGTGACAGTTTAAATTTATGATTAATTAATACCTTAGGCAATACATTTTTTTAATAGTGATGAATGCTTTGCTGTGGTCAATAATAATTGGCTAGTAAGTGTTGGTACAGATACCAGAGATCATGGAAAGGGTATGCAAGACTGTTCTTTTAGACATAGTATACAAGATGTCGCACTTCTACACCTGAAAGAATACTGTGTTGTCTCTAAAGAACACAGTACAAACTTTCATATTTGTATTGCTCACCAATTAAGAGAACAGGAGTCAGGGAAATGAAAATAGCATGGGAATGAAAGGAGTAACTGTGAAGAATAAATATAAAATTACAATGGTTTTTTTTTTTCCTATCTTGAATTTTGATTTGGAAGTAACAGGTATGTTCTAGGTGTTCTTTAACTTTAGTTTTTCAAAGGGATATTTTGTATGCTACTTTGAGAGATACTTTGTGGCCCATTGAACTGTATCTGTTGTTGCTTGTTCCTGTGAAAGGTTCTGCTTTAGACTCTCTCTTGTCTTCAAGGCAGAATTTCAACAAACCTAATCTCCAGGCTTCCTTTTTCTTGTAGGCTGAAAAATCCTGCAGTCTGTATGTGTCCTGGGGGTTGGCTTTTGCAGACTAGCTTTCATCTCTTCCACTGCCCCAGCCCCAATAAATCCTAGAGAAATTATAGTGTAATTTGTGTGCTTCAAATCATACTGACTTCTTCATAAATTAAGAATTTAAAGAAACAAAACCAAAAAAACCCAACTCAAACCAAACAAAAACCCAAAACCTTAGAAGTAAAAACATGTCATCACAACACAATAAATTTCTAGAAGGGAAGTTGCTTTGGATGGGTTGTGTTTCCATTTAGGGGGAAAAATATAGAGATTTGTTGTTTTCTTCCTTAAAAATTTAGATCACTTTTGATAATAGTAAATCCTCCTCAGAGTTACAGTTCAAGACATAGTTTCCATAATTAGACCACCGTCTTACCATTTGTCATTCAGAGAAAAACTGGGATAGATTTTGTTTGGTACTTCGTTCTATGATATGTAAGGAATCTTTTTAGTATGACTTTAAAGTGCAAGCTTGTAAATTTGGGATGCCTTTATTCAACTAAGGCAAATATGTAGATATTCCAAACAACCACTGGAACAGCACTTCAAAAAATGAAGTCACGTAAGAAATGCTGACTATCCATGTTTGTCTAACACGCTTCCAGTATCTTGATTCTTGTAAGGCTTTCAAGTGGATGTTTTGTCACCAAAACTGAAATAACAAATAGGAGTTACAGAGCTTCTGTATAAAATCTAATACTTAGTATGCACAGTAAATCATATTACAATGTTAAAGGCACCATTAAAAGAATGTGAAACCTGTTCAGGGAACCAATTGCATGGATTGATTATTTAACTTTTTTAAAAAGAAGTGTTACATCCATGGCAGAAGTGTCACTCAAGTTGGCTTTTAATTTACCTGGTAACAGGGGAGTGTTAAGTCATTGTTAATTCACTCAGAGATTAAAATTGATTAAACTGATGGAAATGCATGTTTTATTGATTTAGTCCTGTTCAAACTCTGCCTACTTGCCCCTGCTGGACGTTGTCTCAATTTACTGCCAAGTGCACTCAACCTCAGAGTAACGGACCGAAGAATACCAACCAAAAGAGCCATTTTTTTGCTCTTCTGTGTAGTGCTTTTAATATATATTGTGAAAAAATAGTTTTATTGATTTGTTGTGGTTCAAATGCTACTAATGTCAGCATAGAAATTGTTATGAAGTGGTTAAAATTTATAGAAATATTCAAAAAATATCTGAAATATAATTAATAAAATGCAGCTAAGTCTGTGGAGAGTAAATACCATTGGATAAATCAGGTTATGCTGTTCTTCTGGATCAGTCATTTTCTACATAACTTTAGTTTTCTTCGTGACTCAAATCCACTGTCTGAACAATGAAAACTCAGCTTCCAAAACTGTAAGAGTCTGCAGTGAATACATATGAAAACTTCTAGCAGTCTGCTCCCCATATGTCATCCTCGCATCTCCCTTTCTCATGGATTTGGTTGTGTATTTCTGTGCAGGGATCTCTTCTTCTGTGATGAGACAGGCCAGTATTTCTTATTTTGCAGTAACTTTTACTTTGTACTATAAATAGTTTGAGTTCTTGTAAAACCCGTGACTCTTAACAAGTTTAGGAAATAACATTTTCATACAGAAGTCTTAACATTTCATATGTATGTAATTCAAAGCTTTTTGAGATCTTACACCAGATTAGTATGAGTAATGCAATAGTAATAGCTGGGCTGTGAGGCATATAATTATCTTTTGAAGCCATTCAGAAAAACCTGGTAGAAAATAAATTTTTTTGTAGTAACTTATGGTTAAAATAAGGAAAGCCCACTCACTAAATATTGAAAAAATCTTTCAAAATTAGTACTGCTTTTTGTCTTTTTCCCTCCCCAAAGAGAATTTCCAAGTTTCTGCAGGGAGTTGCTTTTCATTTAATGCAAACCAGTATCTAGATTGTCAAAACAAAAGCTCTTGTTTTTTTAGTAGTATAGTGGAAGCTGTGTATGTCCCTTTAGCACTTAGTAATCAAACCTGCTTCTCTTCACAGATCAGAGAGGAAGCTCACCGGTACGACATCAAGGACGAAGTGATGACATCGAGCGGGATGAAAGGAGAGAAGAGCGAAGGGTAGATCGGTCTGATGATAGGAGAGATGAAAGGGCCCGGGAGAGAGAGAGAGAAAGGGAGAGGGACCGAGCGAGGGACAGAG
>NW_009604231.1:0-18086 GCF_000690535.1 Cariama cristata | reverse complement strand
CGGGACAAAGACAGGGACCGCGAGCGGGACCGAGACAGGGACCATGACAGGGAAAGGGAACGAGAGAGGGAGAGGGAGAAGGAACGAGAGCGAGAACGGGAGGAACGTGAAAGGGAGCGGGAGCGAGAAAGAGATCGAGAGCGGGAGCGAGAAAGGGAGAGAGGTCGAGACAGGGATAAAGACAGAGACCGCCAGAGAGACTGGGACGACAAAGAAAAAGGAAGGGAAGACCGCAGGGATAAGAGAGAAGATATCCGAGAAGAAAGAAGTTCAAGAGATGTCCATGAGGAAAGAAAATCCAAGTAAGTGGATCCGAATCTTGCTTCAGTCAAAGGAGGGGCGGGGGGGAAGCATTCTTTTACTTTTGATTTCAGTAAGTTAGTAAGCAGGGGAGTATCATAAGGAAGAAGATACCCTGTTTTTCAGAGGCCTGGTCTGAAGCCATGTCTCTCCTGCATCTGTGTGGCACATACTGATGGCCCCAAAACCAATACTATGCTGGTGAGATTAATCTGATGCTTTGTTAGAGCAGAATCGTGAAACTACTCAGGAGCTAACATTTGAGTCAGACAATTTAATTTTCCCTTCTAAGTATACTTGCACGACCTTGCTTTTAATAATGCAGGCATTCTTGGAAACATAATAGCAGACTGTGGTACCTTTTGAAGCCTGGAAAGTCAGGCAGCAGCTAATTAAGTCAGGATTCATGACTTTGTTCGTTAAATTTCTGTGGAACATGCATTACCCTTTGCACTACTAAATTTTCAATACCAGAAGGCTTCCAGTAAAGGTGTGAATAATATCCCGAGTAAGTGTGTGATGCTTCCTTTAAGCATGTAGCACTGATTCACTTTTTTTTTTTCCTTTTAGTACAATAAAATTCTCATTGTTCCGTCAATAATAAGCAAAAAAATGTTGCCCTGAGTGGCTGCTTTGCTTGGAATTAATTAGTAACTTTTGTGTGAGGGAATTGTGGATTCCTATAAATCATCTAGTACGGCCTCTCCCCTGTCCCACTCTGGGGAGGAGTAAAGCAAGCATCTAGGTGGGAGCTTTGCTGCTAGCTGGGATCAGCTCACTGCAAGGATCGTTGCCACAGGGAAAAATTGGATCTTAATAGTCTTTCATAACTTTTTGCTAAAAAGATCGTTAAGTGTTTGAGTTTAATTTAAAGTATCTTACAGTATGGTCAGAAAACTGATCATACTTGTAGTTCTGGAATAACAACAGAAAACTACAAAACTTCCTGGCATCCTTAGATGTGTTGTCTTTTATATGAAGTGCCTAGACTTCAGGGACTGTATTGATGATAAACTCAGTTAATGAATGTTTTCTTCAGAGAATCTTGAAGAAATTTGACTGTACGTATTTCTTCTGCAGGAAGCGTCACAGAAATGAAAGCAGTCCAAGTCCTCGTCAGTCACCCAAACGTCGCCGTGAGCACTCTCCTGATAGTGATGCTTACAACAGCGGAGATGATAAAAGTAAGTAGGAATGGGCTATCTCTGCAGCTGGATCCAGCTTGCCTTCTGCCTATGGAAAATAACTTGCAATCTTAAATAGGAAAAACATGGGGAAAGCTTCTGTAAATGTCCTCCTCCCCTTATTTTTATGAGCAGCACCATTTTTTCTTCATCTGTATGTTTGTCTTTTATCTTCATTTTGTCACTATGTGTTATGTCTGCTGAGTGATAGTGACTTCCACATCTGTTCTTTAAGATGCATGTTTACCAAAATAATCTGTTGCTGCTGCAGCAGTAGAAAAACTGAGAAAATGTAACTGAAATAATGGATTACATGTTTTAATTTACGCTTTTCAGTATGCACAAGATTCTAAATGCTCATATGTTCTACTTCCTAAACAATACAAGTACATCCTTTTTCCCATTTTGTAGATGAAAAGCACAGACTTCTGAGCCAGGTTGTGCGGCCACAGGAATCTCGGTCACTGAGCCCCTCTCATGTTACAGAAGAGCGGCAGAGTCGCTGGAAAGAAGAAGAGCGAAAATCAGACAGAAAGGAAAGTTCCCGGCGTTACGAAGAACCAGAGTTTAAAGAGAGGATTTCTTCAGCAGATAAGCAAAGAGAGCAACCAGATGCTTCAGAAAGCTCCCGGTCCAGGGTTCAAGAAAGTCTGGGACACCGTCCCTCTGAAGAAAGAGATGGTTCTGATAGAATGCATGATGACAGCAAGAAGAAGTCTAAGGTACAGAAAAAGGCCACAAAGAAGAAGAAAGATGACGACAGTGGGGTGGAAAGGTATGCTAATGAATCAACAACTGAAGAAAGCCAGGTCTTTTCACCCAAAAAAGGTCAAAAAAAGAAAAATGTTGAGAAAAAGCGGAAGAGATCTAAGGGTGATTCTGAAGTTTCTGATGAAGAAATTGTTCCACATCATAAGAAGAAGAAAGGCCCAAGAACACCCCCTGTAACAAAAGAAGAATTGGTTGAAGCACCACCTGAGAAGGCTGTGGCAGAAGTCCCCCAAAAAAGAGAAGACACGACATTTAGTGACTGGTCAGATGAAGATGTTCCTGAACGTGGTGACATTGTTGTACCAGAAAGAAGCACTGAGGATTCCCATAGAAAAAGTCACAGGACGAGGGGAGAAAAGGTAGAAGCCCCTCATGTTACTATAGAGGATGGACCACACCGTAAATCTGTGGATCAGAAGCGCAGCAGCAGCCTTGGAAGCAATCGGAGCCATGCCTCAAGCAGACTTAGATCCCCTTCCAATGAGTCAGCTCATCGCAGTGGAGATGACCAGACTGGACGGAAGCGGATCCTGCACAGCAGCTCTAGAGACAGGGATAGGGACAGGGACAGAGAGAAGAAAAGCTTGGAAATCACTGGGGAACGGAAGTCCAGAATTGATCAGTTGAAACGAGGGGAACCCAGTCGGAGCACATCTTCAGGTAATAAGATACGTTTCGGTGAGACTGATTTATCATTCTGCATAAAAGTGCAAAAGTACGAATCCCAAATCATTCTTTCATGGCTGTGTACTCTTTTCATTTGTAATTAGCGTAAAGGGAGAGGGAGGTGCTATCTGCCATTCATTGTAAAACTGGAGTGAATTAAGATTCCTGCAAGCGTTAACCATATTCAAAAAGTTGATCCTCAATGGGCAGGATTACCACTTTGTTTACACCAAAACATTCAGTCATATTCAGTTCATGCTGTCTGGGGAATAAAGTAATTTGTAGGACAAAAAAAACTCGTAGAAAGAGAAAATGCTTGTGCTAACAGAACATTTAGGTAGTTTTATTGCTAAGTGATGTTCTTAAAGTCATTATTAACATTCATTTTGATATGGAAATTCTGAAATCTATGAAAAATGAAAATATCTCTTCTCTCTGGGAGAAAGATCCCTTATCTCAGGAGCAGCAGTAAATCTATCATGGTTCCTGTTAGGAATACTTTCAATGCATATGGAAATCATCTTTGTTGCAAATCAAAATAATCTCAGTTAACTTGTTTTATTTGTGTAGTTCCTGTAAAAAAAAAAAAAAAGTTTTTAAAAAATTTAAACAGCATCAGTAGGAAAATATCTTCCTCCTAAAGCACTTCAGTTCTCTGTTCTCTTCATTGTTACATGCCTGAAATTATTTTTCTGACTTTATCATATGGTAACCAAGGCATTCCTAGGTTTTTGAAGACTTGTTTTGAAAACTTTTAATTTTGAGATGATTCCCCCCCCTCTCCGCCCTTGCCTAAACTTCTGAATTAAAATGATGTACATTCAGTGTGGCTTCTGTCATGGTAGGAAGTAGCCACTAAAAATCCTTTTTGGGAGCGGGAGAAATACTTTGTTTTTAAGTAAGATTAGATCTATGGGCAATCTGAAGGCGTTATTAATTTGAAGATGATGCTTCTGAGAAGTACATTTTCATACCTGAATCTTTAAAGTGCTTTGGTCTAGTAAAATGGTATTACATTTATGTACTGTAGTCATGCATATATTTAAAATATTTTATTTAGATCGTCAAGATTCAAGAAGCCACAGTTCAAGACGAAGTTCTCCTGAATCAGATCGTCAGGTCCATTCCAGATCTGGGTCCTTTGATAGCAGGGAAAGGCTTCAAGAGCGAGATCGACATGAACATGATCGAGAACGAGAGAGAGACCGGAGAGAGGGAAGACAGAGAGACTGGGACAGAGATGTTGACAAAGACTGGCCGAGGAGCAGGGAGCGGGAGAGACTCAGAGAACGAGAGAGGGAGAGGGAGAAAAGACGGGAGCTGGACAGAGAGCGAGACAGACAACTGCCTGATACTGTTGAAAGAGAGAGAGACAGAACTCTCGACATCTCTTCTCAAAAAGAATCAGCAAAACATAGTGAAACGAAACTGGACAGAGATCACGAAAAGGAATTTGATGGTGTTTGTCGGGATTCAGCAGCTTCAGAGAAGGAAAGAACAGACAAAGATTTAGGACCTTTGCAAGGTTTTGAAGATGGAAATGAGGCCGAAAAGGTAGAGAGTTTAGAAGGTGAGATATTCTGGGAATGAACTTGGTCTCACAAATATTTTATTCTTTCCCTTTTACCATAGTGCTGAACTGAGCTATATTAGAATAATTTTCTACTGAAAGGCTTGTTGACTCCAGCTTCTCTACTGTGGAAGCAGACACACAGAGAGAAATCTGATGAGCATCTTCCTTAGTGTTAATTGTGTTAGTGTTATTTATTAATTTCTAAAGTCTTGAGGCAAAGAAACATAAATGATCTGAGGTATAATTTCATCAAGGTGTAACGTTTCTGAATAAGCAGTTTGCTGAAGAATAACACCAACATTTAATTGCCTTGTTACATCATTATAAGATCTATTTTTTTGTTTGGAAGTGACAGGTAATGAGTGAAAAAAAAATGAGCATTGACTTGGAACTGTTCTTTGGGATTCTTTTCTGCAAAGCCCAATTATCATAGAAATGATTGTCTGATTAGTAGGTGAAACAGATGTATGGCTTGGCACTACAGTCCAAAGATGGCTTTCCTGAGGTAATCTTATTAAATGCAGCTTCAATTTGCTGTCCCTAATGGTACTCGGGAAGACGTGCTCAGGATTAATAAAAAAAAAGTAAGGGGCAAACACTGACAAACTCTTAAGAGTGTGTCACATGGATTAGACAGCTTGAGCTTTGCATGGATAGGGAATTTGGGAAGTACTTTTAACCTATATCAACAACGTAAAAGAAGCAAGAGTCTAAATCCAGAGTAACTGGTGTATGTTATGGTTATGTTCAGTAAGTTGAGGTTTTTTGGTGATTGCAGGAGTTTTCTTTTCTAAAATCTGTTGAGAGGAAAAAAGGCATTGTAGGATTTGGAATTTTTGGATGTTTGGGATGGTAAGGCCTGAAGTCCATAGTCTTTAGAAGCAGGAGGAGAAACAAATAAATTAAGCTTTTGTAGTTTTACATGAGATAATGGGACATTGTCTCATCGTATTTGCATTCTTAATAAGAATTATCTGTAGTGTTCATTGTTAATTTGGGCAGTTAAATTAAATGTTGTCTGGAGAGGATGATGGGGAATATTTATTACTTATTATATCTCCTACCTGATTACTTGCAAAGTGGTCATTAGAGTTGACTGGTACAATTGAGAAAATTCCATTTAAGGAGATTATCAGTGGAGTGGAAGCACTTGTCAAAGATAGTATTTGGAGTAAGCATGGGAAAGTCTGCTCTGTCTTGCTGTAATGAACAGAATTCAGCAATTTTTAAGCTAGAGGAAGGAATGGTGCAATAAATCTGAGAGTACTATGTGGCTAGTTCAGAAGAGAGTTGGTGAAAGGCTATTCCTAGGTACATTATCTGTTTCCAAGAGGGCACCTGTAACTAAACGGGCTGCAGATGTGGATGTTAAATGTGTTCTTAGGTCTAGCCTTTCAGCAGACTTCTTGTAACTGTTTTAATGTGTATTCTTTTGTGTATTTTTCAAAGGTTGTGTTCTAAATTCTCTGAAAATGATCATCTGTAGGAAGTTATGGTATATTTAGGGTTTTTTTTAAATAAATGACTTTTCTAAAATATTAGATGCATTCCATTTTACTGAAGCATACTATATGTAGCGTGTTTATGATTTTTTAAAGTTTAGTGTACTTTATTGTCCTTCATTACTTTATTACTCCTGTTTACATTGCTGCTTTTAGCTGATTAGTGTGTCGTGTTTTTACTGCGGAATTTAATATAAAAGTATATTTCTGAAAAAAAGCAGTAATGGTAGTGATAGGATTATAATCTAGAAATTATCGAACTTGGATTTGAAATTCAAAATTGAGAAGATCTTTTTTTAATTGTGTATTGAGAACTATGGATTATTATAATTTTTAATTGCTTCATGTGGTAGTTTTTTTAATGGTTCATCTGTGCTGTCTGAGCACGTGATTATGGTGAGATAGTGTATCTGGTAGATCAGTGTGGAAGCAAAAGATGGATCATACAGGCAGTGAATATTTAAAATTGTAAGACACAAAATCTAGTACGGACCACTTTATTTTCCTTTTTAAAAAGGAAAAACTTTTTAGAAAACTAAATACAATTTCCAAATCTGATGATATTAAGGAGGTATCTGGCATTTACTTGGACAAATTACTGAAGTATATTGTCTAACAAAATGTGTAAGGATATAATTACTAAATTATTGTAATACCTTGAACCTTAATGTGTTTGCTCTAGGAGTGGGCTTAAATAATGCCCAAGATGTTATATGCTTCCTCCAAAGCACTGCCAGGTGGCCTGAGTAGTTAATTTACGCTCTGCTAGCATGTCTTTTACTTGCTTTTTCCATGCTGATTTTTAGGTTAATTGAGGTGGGGTTTTTTTTTTTTTCTTCTTCCCCTCTGTAGCTTTTACAAAGGCAAGCAAAAAAAAATTGGGGGCAACTTAAAATGGAGACAGTTTCCCTTCTGGCTAAGGGAGCTGCAAGATATTAGAATAGTCATCCACAGGGGGGGAGCCTTGTAAATTCTGTCTAGTTTATATGGCACAACTCCTTGCAAGTACCGTGGTGGAGAACCCTAAGGAAGCCTGAGTTTAGAGCAATAGAGTTACTGAATGCTTGAATCAGATCTTTGAGCCTTGGAGGTGAGAGAATACCTTCAGATGTTCCTTTCATTAACTGCAAAATGCAACATTTGAGTGTCTTGTGTTTACAAGTTTTAAGGAACTTGTTTACATGTACAGCACAGGTATTTGTATGTGTGTATAGTACGTGGATGGATAGGAGTGTAACAAACAACTGAAGTTTGGCATGGCTTTATGAAAGCTCTTCTTGTGACTTCCACAAAGAGTCTAAAACTCTGAATAATTGCTTCATTCAGGATATCTTGCACCTTCTTGTATTTTGGGGTTTTGTTCCTTCTTTCTCTTGTAGAGCCTTTGGACTGAATCCTGAGTTTGGATTCATGTGCAAAAGCATCTGAAAGACTTTGTGGTGTTAACTTAGATTTGTATTGTTAACTGTTTATCAGATAATCAACATATATTTCTTCTGAATATGGCCTTCTGTTTGCAGTTTTACTAATACTGCACCAAAAAAAATGACCAAGATATGTAAAATTCGAACTGCTGCATTGTGTGTGGGAGAAATAACTTCTCTGTTTCCATGAGTTAATACTTGTGTTCATGTTGAATATACTTGTCTCCAAAAACTAAGTTTAGTTCACGGAGCCTCTTTGTTTTCAAGCTGCTTAAAGCATGTTTAGAAAACAAGAATGATTGCTTTAGAACTACAGTATGTATCTGTCTCTGTAGGAGGAGAAGATGAAGCAAAGATTGATGATGTACAGTCACTGGGGTCTGGTGCTGGAGAATACGAGCCAATCAGTGATGATGAACTGGATGAAATTCTGGCAGGTGATGCTGAAAAGCGGGAGGATCAACAGGAAGATGAGAAGATGCCTGGTAAAAGTATAGCAAAACCCCTTTATGATTATTTGAGTATAAAGATTAGATCAGTTTGCATATAATGCTATTGTGATGTTGACAGTATTTCTGAGCTAGGACTGTGTGTGTATGGTCTTCGGTATTTCTCCCATGTGCTCTAATAGTCAGGTAAGCCTGAGAAGTATAGAGGCAAGTAAAGGGTACTGAGAAACTGTATTGTGAAATAATATTTACCTTGTTTTATATAGCTAGAAGGGTAGACTTTTTCGTTTTATAAACATATTTTCATTTATCCCATTTGGCTTTGATTGTTATTTGGAATTTATTTTTATGAACAGTTGTATCCGTGCTTGAATGCTTCCCAAATGTACTGGGAAGCATGGAATCTTCTACTTGTTGTAAGTTCAGTTGGGTCATCTGGGCTATATGATGAGTGTTTGTATTTTCTATGATAAACATCCTGGACAAACACACAGTTGCATGGTTATTCAATAAATAGTATATCTCTCCTTTGAAAACAACATCTAGCATCCAGAGTTGAAATACTAGCTTTTTAAGCATTTGATTTGGATCTGTCGTAGCATGTTTAGTTGTACTGTGACTTTTGGGAATACGTAAGTGATTGTGTCCAAATCTGCTGGCTAAGCAGGGTCCAAGCAGCCTTCCGCAAAGGAGTTGCAATGAAAATGAAGCAGAATATTAGGGTGCAGTTTGGTTTGGGTTTCTTTAATCCAAGAAGCTTTATATTTGTATGCTCCTTTTTTACACCAGTCTAAGTGAGTTTTGACATTCTTGCCTGAAGCATCTGAGGATCTGGCTTTGAGAACTGCAGAACAATGTTCATCTAGTATATATTGCTTTTAGGAGACGGGGATGTATGTAGCATGTGAAATTAATCAACTGTGGTAAGGGATGCTGTTGTGATAACTCATTCTCTGTTAATGTTTTTGCAGATCCTGTGGATGTTATAGATGTAGATTGGTCCAGTCTTATGCCAAAGCAGCCAAAAGAACCACGTGAGCCTGGGGCTGCGCTCTTAAAATTCACACCAGGTGCTGTTATGTTGAGAGTTGGCATTTCCAAGCGATTGGCAGGACCAGAACTCTTCACCAAAATTAAAGAGACTTGCCAGAGAGTGTTAGAAAAACCTAAAGGTAATTGTTTCTGCAGGGATTAAACTCTTTTGTACTTAGTGAAAGTCCTTATGAAATGTGCATTCGTTCATTATTTTAGGTTTCAAGACCATAGAAGGAGTATAATGAGTATTGTGTGAAAATTACAGGAATGTAATGCAGCTGCCTGTCAATCAAATTAGTGTTTTAATTCCAGCAGTGGTGAGGAGGCCTTGAATAACAGCCTAAACAAAATTTTTCATCCTAGTGGAATATTCTTTTTGTGAGACTGTTCATGCTTTCCTAGCCTAAAGTGTGTCAGCAGTTTTGGAGAGCTAAGTATCTTCTGCAGTGAATTAGCAGGAACACTGCAGGGAAAAAAAAAAAAAAGATTTCTCATTTTCTGTGAAGGTTCTCTGCATGTCCTCTTATTTCCCTTCTGCGGATGCTCTCCAGAATGCATAGATAGGAGGTTTTGAATCAGAATGAAGGAGCTAAGTGAAATTTGTGTATTATGTCTCTGCTAGAAGTGGGAAATTACATAATAATTGGTCTGGCATTTGGACAAAGTGTGTGGCATAAGACATGCGTGATAGATGGGATGAGCATGAACTGTACCGCTGCTGTTTACTACAGTTCTGTAGTTAGTGTAAGCAGGGCTTTTGCATGCGAGACAATACTGATTTTCTCTTTGGCATCCCAGGAACCAGTTGAGCTGCTTGCAACAACTTGCATGATAGAATTGTTTTTTTAGGACTATGAAACATTTCTTTCTGTAAGATCTCTATGCAAATTATTCCAGAATCTAAATGTGAGAAGATTATGGCTTATACGTAATAGTATCTGTGGAGCTCCTGTTTTTAGGGAACAGCAGATTTTTCTGAATTTTTTTTTTAAACTGTGTAAACTCTAGTTCTTAATTTGAAACAGTACTCTTATTAGTTCTTTGCATCATTATTCTGTATGCAGTTGTCTTGTTAACCTCGCAGTCTCAGATAAGTGGAGAGGGGAAAAAAATAAAACCAAACTTGCTTCTCCCAGCCCTTTTAATCTCCATGAATGTCACTGCTTGCTTGAACCATTTAAATTATGTAACTTAATCATGGTCTGTTGCTACTGTTTCTACTTTTTTTTAAAGTAAAATTAAATGCAGACATTTTTAATGCATCATAGGTAGTATAATTTGAGGTATGTAATTGGTATTAGTAAGTAGTGTAAATGTCCCACTGCAATATTTGCAGCTCTTTCTATGCAGTATTAGCTTGCTTCTAGTTTTTTTAAAAAAAAAATTCTTAACTCTTATGCTTAAGAATTCACATAAATGATCTAATTGATACAATATTGGGTCTTCCTCAGTTTGCAAACTGTCTGATAAGTAAAGATACAAACTCTGTCTCTCTCCTTGTAAGCTTTAATTTTGCTGTGTACTTCAACACTTGGTACCAGGGATTCCTTGCAACAGGAACTGCGGTGCAGAATCACTCCACCTGGCTATTTAAAATGATACCTGAAATAATCTCAGTGGTCCTTGTGTGCTTCTCTAGAAAGAAACAAAAAGTCTGCAGTGATAATAAGAGGCTCTCCAGCACTGCCTCTGGACTGTCTTAAGTGTACTTAGGTTAAGCCTAACTTTGCTCTGGAGAGGAAGGGGGATTGAAGTACCTCCATTGATTTTTCCCTTTGGTGTGTGCAGTCTCTCACGGGTCAAAGTTGCTACGTGTGGAAGTGCCAATTGGCTTTCAAGTGTATGCATTTCCTCGGTAATCTGCAAGGTGAAGGTTCCTTCTATAGTAATTACACAGCATGTATATTCTAAACAAAGGCACAAATATGCCCTGAAAAGTGAATGAATTTGAGGTAACTACTCAGTTTGCGTTACAGTGAAAATGTAGTGTTTTCACTTTGGACTTACTTCTTCATGGTGGTATAATTTGTTTCCCTGGTTTATTCCTGAGTTTGGTGTTCCCTTCTTTGTTCTTATTGTGGATGAAAAGTTTCTGGTAATGCACTGAAATGTAGAAAAAAAGGCAATGATAGCTTGTTTCAGGGATTTTTTTTTTTTTAATTATTTTTATTTGGAAACAAAAATCAGTAGCATGTGATAGAATTGAGATTTGTAGCTGATTTACCCTCTGTCTGCTATGTGCCATTGTTTCCTGTAGGGATATGAAGATGCTTACTTGCAGGTATGCTCAGCATCTGGCAGACTCTGCAAGCTGTCAGTGGTACCTTTGAAGTGGTCTTTTTGTGTCTTGTCACTTTTTTTGTGGTGTTGATTGTCCATTGAGGTTGTCTTGATGACTTCAGTGCAGTTCTCTTTAACCTGCTTTGATTTCATGTAACTTCATTGTTTCTTTTCACCTTGTTTAAAAACTAGTCTTACTCAGCTTCATCTAAATTCTCTGAGTGGTTTAAAAATGCATCTTTGTTCTCATCTGCTTGCATACTGCCAAACCGCTGTAGCAGTCTTTGCTTTTAACTGCTATATTTTCCTCAGGTTTGCTGTTGTCTCTAGTGAGGTGTTAGATTCTCTCCTAAACACCTAGTGTTTTGCTATATGGAGGTGGCCGGATTGGACTTAGCTACATACCTTTTTTTTCCCCAATTATATCATGACCTTCCTATTTATTGTAAAACGGTTATAAATCGATGAGCTGCAGTCCAGCCATGTGCACTCTTTTTGTCTTTGTCTGCATTTCATAGAAACAGACTTGTTGCACAAGACGACTCACCTCAGGATCCATCTTTTGTTAAAGTGATCTAGTCTTTCTTCTGATAAATGTATTAAAGGACTAGTTCTGCCACTTTAAGTTCCATTAACAAATGCTTTTTAGATGAGCTGGTAAGAGGGAATAGTTCATTAGCATCTGGTGACTTGTTCTCCAAGTTTATCTACCATGTATAAAAGAATTATTCTAAATAGTCGTATTTCACTTCTGCATAGCCATAGAAACCCTATGTTCACACTGGTACAGTTATCTGACGTCTTGCAGAGAAGTGAAACTTAAACCACTTTTAATCTAGCACCTTTTGTCACACATCTGACCGTAAATGATACCCCCTCTTCTGTCCCAGAGCTGTCACTTGATGTTTAGGCTTGTCAGTGATTGTTGTCTCAATATTGCTTTCCAGTGCTGAAGCTACATACAAGGATACCCGTCCTTCCCTTTAAATGGCAAAGGATTCATTCGTTTGGTTGGTTGGGTTTTTTTATAAACTGCAAAACATCCTTTTCTTCCAAACCTTGATATTGTTTAGAAGGCAGAAATACAAATAGTAAAACTTTAAGGAGTTTCATATTGCTGTATATTGCTGTTCAAAAATACTATGTATATGTTGATCTCTGCAAATATCAATTCTTTCTAGATGCAGAAAACCTTTTTGAACATGAGCTGGGGGCCTTGAACATGGCTGCACTTCTACGAAAAGAAGAGCGAGCAGGTCTTCTCAGTAATCTGGGTCCTTGCTGTAAAGCGCTGTGCTTTCGAAGGGATTCTGCAATTCGTAAGCAGCTAATGAAGAATGAAAAGGCAAGTGGTTCGTTTACAGCGCTTGGTCAAAATGTGGAAACACAGATTCCACTATGCAAAGCATTTCTCTGGGGAGACAGTTTTTGTGTTTGTTGTCCTGAAGTAGACCTAGTCCTTTAAATAGTGGAGAACAGACTTTT
Organism: Cariama cristata; assembly: GCF_000690535.1. Classification (NCBI taxonomy): domain Eukaryota; kingdom Metazoa; phylum Chordata; class Aves; order Cariamiformes; family Cariamidae; genus Cariama; species Cariama cristata. Next base: position 5,417 of record NW_009604231.1, on the reverse strand, counting down.
ATTTAAAGAGGTTGTAGGGTGTTTATTTTTCACTTAGGATGAGAGATTCATTGAAGATTGAGACTAGAGGTAGGTGCTGTTTCTCATTTTGGGCTTTAAATTCTGGAGATACATTTACTATATTTGGAGAATACATAATGAAAATAATTGGTTAAAACACAGTTTCAAAGGCAATTGTTGAATAATTCTTCTGCTTGAGATTCCATGTACTTTTATAAGAATTATAAGATTCTGTTCTTCCAAATTAAAATTGAAAGAAAAAATACTTTAGCCATTTTTTGCACTACAGTAGGTTTTATGATCTTGCATGCTAATAGAAAAATCATTAATTCTCAAAGTCTCCTCTAGTGAATATGTATGATTAAACCTCTAATTATTGAGAGTACTTGAGGTTAATTTCTCAGCTTGCATATTAAAATCCACTATTTTCAGTTTTTTCTTTTTTCATTTTTAATTTCAACAGGGTGCAACAAAACAAACTTACACAAATTCCGCAGCAATGGACAGCGACTTGTTACGGTTGAGTCTACGGTTATTCAAACGAAAGACTGTGTGCCAAGTTCCTGGGCAGGAAAAGACAGAGGATAGCAAAATTCCACAACCAGCTATCCAGCAAGAAGTGTGTGTGTCTTAAGCAGATGACCGTGGTGGCACTTTCTAGTTGATTTCCCACTACTATTGTTGATGTTGATGTTTAGAACTGATTTGTTGGAAAGCAGCTGTAGAAGATGGAAGAAAGTACTCCGTTTGTATACAGATAAGAATTACTGGGTTTGGATGTGAATAAGAGGGGTATAAAAAACAAAGACTTCTGTGTGAAGTTCTCGGCAAGTTTTATAATATTGAATCTTACACTGTAACATAAACCTGTTTTATGGTGCATCAAGTGTCATAATGTGAAAATGTCTGGTTTTAGCAGTTTATAACACCACCCCTGATATTAAACTGAAGAAAACTGTCTGCGTGTCATTTTCCTCATTATGAATGTTTTTTTTCCACCACCACCCTGGTCCCTCAGTACACGCCTGGAATTTCTTAAATAGCTTGCTTCCTGAGAGTCTGTCTACCTCCACTTCCCAAATCCCTTTCTTACCACAGCAGTCTCTGGTGTGGACCTGGATTTGGACAAAACTCTAGCTCTTTTTCCATCATTAGTGTAGGTTTCCTTTGATAATTTCTAGACACAAAAAACTAGTCTAGTCTCTTAAGGGTCCCCTTCTTGTTGAAAAGAAGTGAAAAAAGCTTCTAGGAAGTGCTTTACAACCAATTTTAGATGCCTATGTTTATGAGACTAACAGCATTTTGGAAATTCCTGTTGCTTACAAAGGAGGACTAGTGCATATATCTTACATTCTGTTCAATATAAGGGCAGATCAATCCAGTGCAGCAACCTGAGTGTATTTTCACACTTGATGAGTTTCGGGAGTTTTCAGTTGTTAGCAGTAAAGGCAGAGAGCAATGATGTTTTGCTGGGTGTTGCAGATTTCAGAGACCTGATTAGAGACTTTCAAGCCTGGGCTCAATTTTGTAAGAATTGTTTTCAGTTTCAGAATTCAATATCTCGTGTGGGCCTTCGGATTATACCAGTAAGGTATGTTTAGCTAGTCTGTGGAGGCCTCCATGTGAAACTGAGACTTCACTTCAGACTTGAGTCTCTGTGTACATCTTTCTACTTTTTCTGGGTTTAAACCTGAACTGTTACTCTGAATTCTGCTTATGGAGGGTGAGCAAGAAATCCATAGTTTAACCTTGATACTGACTTGTTGCAAAGCAACTTATTTTCATTGTTCTCATTCAGATTGAAAATGAGTTATGAACCGCTAAATTTTTTGACAGTTGGCTTGTATTAGTTTCTTACCCTTTTTCTCCGCTTGGAACCAGCATACTGAGGTGGGATGTTGACTGTGCAGTTTAACAGCACGCCTTTCTCACATCTCTTGAGATTACTGACAGTTGTATTGGCTTCAAGCAAAGGCCTAAATATGAATAGCAATTCAGTTCAAATACAAAGATTTCTTACTGTAGTGCTTTTCTATAATGCCTAGTACATAAGTGTTCAGTAAGATGTTCTTATATTATGTTTAAAGAATTGTTAAAGAAAATGTCAGGGGGTTTTGTTTATATTTTTGTAAGTACCCACATACTAGTGTATATGTACTTGTAGCAAATATAAATGACATGAGAAATTTCTACCATTTGTTTGATTCTTATTGAACTATGTGATCCAGGCAAAACTTTAGCTTCCTAATTTTTTCACTTGTTGAACATTAAGGGACTTGGTGATGACTATTTTTAATGTCATTGGTGATTTTATTTATAAAAAATAATGTCTTTTAAACACACTATACTTTAACCTGAGTAAGAGTTAACAAACCTGTTCTATTCGGCATTTAAATGCGTTCTCACCTATTTTATAGCTACAATAATGCTGCCTTTAAGCTGAAAGTATTAGATCATTGCTTCCAATTATGTTAAAGCCTATTTTAATCTCCGTCTCTAAAAGACATAAAAATGTTTGATAGCTAGAAACAGCCTTGTCTAAGACTGCAGTACACAAGAGAGATTCACTGTGTGGCATTTAATTATGCTGTGCTTACTTTAAACACTCTTCCTGTAAAACAGTCAAGGTGTATATATGCGCTTAGTTTGCAGAAGAATGTTTCACATTACCCTAGAAAAGGAAAAATAAAGTAGACTTGGTGGACTACTACAAATTTCTCAGGAAGTGATAGTGTCGCATTGAAGGTCAAAGCCATTGTTGACCTGTACCATCATTTGTTGGAATTCTCTAAAAAAGGTGCTGTTTTGATTGCCTTTGTTTTGATTCAATTTGCAGCACTTACGAGTGCAGAACTTCCAAGTGGCAGCATCTTTAAAGCGATCCCTGTACCAATGTAGAGATGCCAGCCCTTTCTGCTGCTAAGCCCATGCTGTGCCTAGTTGGATGATAAATTAGTTTTAAGCATCCCTGAGGTGCAGTCTGGAATGTGGAGCTGTGGAGGAACAAGCTGCCACCTGTGCTGGTAAGATGAGGCGGGCTTCCACGCAGGTGAAATGCTATGCCCAGCTCTTGTAGGCGTAACATTCACCGAACAGATTTTTAGAGCCTCAAGACACAAAATGGGACTGTGACCTGTATCTTGGGATGTTGTCATGTTCATTATCTCAAATAGTACTTTCAGGCTATTACTGCTTCGGGTAGTGGAGTGAGAGACAGATTTTGACAGTGGGCCATCTGCACAGTGTGCTCAAAAGACAGAGTTTGGACAATTTTACTAAATTAAGGCTTTTGATTGAATTGCCTTGACGCAGTTGTGTTCTCCCTTTTCCGCCATAGGGTTGCCCTTCAGCAGAGAGCAGGCTGTCTGGAGCTGCTCTGCCCGTACGAGGCAGGGCACGAGGTGTCTGTTCAATTCGAGCAGTTGCTACCAGCTTAAAGAGTTCAGGAACCTCCTGTGTTTTGTAGTAACTAAGTCTGCTTTTCAAAGGGATTTGTACAAAACAGTTGTTTCTACTGTACAAGCCTTTGCCTTAATGCTAGGGGAAAGCCCAAAGAGGTGGTACCAAATGCTTGGTCTTGGCATGCATGTTGTGTGGTAGGTAAGGTTTTGTGGGCAGTGTGAGCATCCAGGGTTTTTTGGACGCAATTTCAGGAGACAGCTTGAGACTGGTACATGTGCTGTTAAAATAATAATAAAAAGCTGTAAACAATGCCCTCAACTCAGAAGTAAAGCAATGTGACCTAGCATCAAGATGCAAGGGGTTTCTTAAACCAAACTGACCTCTTAAGAGATTGGAAATCTGTCCCATCAAAATCAATAAAGGAATCCAAACATGCGGGAGAGGCAAGTGCTAAAATAGCATTCGAGAACCAAATAGCTAAAGTTTTTTTGGAAGAAGATAGTGTTCTTATAATGAACAGCCAGTATTGTTGCCTCTGCCCTATCAGTAGGGAATCAATAGATGAAAGAGGGAAGACAAGTGTATTCTGGGGGAGTTTAATTCCTTGAATCAGCTTTCACTGTCAGGGATGCATCTACCCCAGACTTGCTTTTTTTCCTTAGTAATGAAGTCAAGGTATTATCTTTAAAGACTGAAGTGTCCGAAGATGTGCTAGAACAAGCTGCTGTGGCACAAAGCAATGTGCTGTCAGATTTTAAGTGTATGTTCATGTGTGAAAAGATTGCATTGGTTACAAGCATGCAGTTCCTAAACAAGAGAGATGGTTGAAGTAACAGGTATCGGATGGGGATTTTAAGAAAGATTGCAGCTTTGGGGTGAATGGAAAATGCTCTTTCTCATCTACTTCATGATTAAATTTGTTGTTTGAACATACGTGTATGAGAGGTGCTTGGCACACTATTGGAAAGTACTTGAGGAAAGAAGTAGTAGAAATAGGACAGAATCGAGTAGTGTAAGTCATAGTTGTCAGCCTTGGAGCATGACTTTACGCTTCTTCTACAAGCCAGGAGCTTACTCATCAGAATGGTAGAGGATCTAGGTGTGCTAACTGCGCACACGACGCACTGGCAAAAGAGTTCTGGAAACAGGTGGTGTAGCCCTAATGTATCTCCAGATGGATATTTCTAGCAGGGAGAGGAGTGGGTTTACTAACCTCTGTAGTACCTGCAAATTCTGACCTGGTCTGCCCTGCTCTGCTCCCCTGTGCTTGCAGAAGTTGCATTCAACCTACAGACACAGGGAGCCCTGAAAGACAGGAAAAGAACGGAGTATGAATGCTGTCTCCTGAAAAACTGTGAAAGTGAGAAATGGGGAGAAAAATCTGAAGGTCAGCAAAAGAACAGGTGGGCCTAAGCTGCCCATACCTACCTTTAAGATGGATGCTGGAAGCCCCCTAAGGACCTCAATCGGTGCATGCAAGAGTTACTTTCTCTGAGTTGCAAAGGTGCTTTGTGTCAGCATGAATCCTGCAGTTGCCTCTTAGACATCATTCCTGTGTCTCTGTCTTGCACGCTCACAGAAAATGTGTTAGCAAGAGGTTTCAGAGGACTTTTGAAACATCTTGCACAAGGTTACTAGAAAAAAATCAAGCTGTAGCAAGTGAAGGATAAAGAAATGACATGAATTAAAAATTAACTGGGAAACAGAAGGTAAAACAGAGGATTAAATGATCATGTCTCGTCACAAACAGCTCACAGTGGGTGACATCCCTGTACATTTGTGATTTGGGGAGGAGTTGACTGAGAAGGAAGATGAGAAAATTTGCAAATCACAGTTAAAACTGGAGAAAACCCCAAGGAGATGCATTTACTGCCATGTGGCCTGTTCATTTAGCTCATTTCAAGTTCCTCTGCCACTGAGCATCGAGATACCCAAATGAACTGTATTGGATTTGTGTTGGCAAGGTTTTGGTAGTGGGGGGCTACTGGAGTGTCTTCTGTGAGAAGCTGCCAGAA